>NC_090796.1:17252500-17552500 GCF_040054535.1 Antennarius striatus | reverse complement strand
CCTGTCCACCATGCCCACGGACTCGGAGAGCAGCAGCTCGCTCAGCAGCTTAGGTGAGTCTGGAGCTCGTGATTGGCTGCTTCCTCCTCCTCCTCCTCTTCTTCTTGTGTTTGCTTTTTACATTTCGAGCCACATTTGAGCTAACTGCTGGTGTGAGTTTAGTATTTAGATTTAAGCACAAACGTGTAACGTCTGATGCTAACGCTAATGATGGCAGGATGAAAAAAGGAGAAAGCACAAGGTGCAAAAATGAAAAGGTTTTAGTGATTATCTCTTTGATAAATGGTACCAGGTGTAAAATGATGGCAGTACCAAGAGGGTGCATTTAGCATCAATGCTAAATCTGCTAAATGCACCTCGTCTGAGAAACGCCTACAGACTTTTTGGATGTGATGTCAGGTTCAGCTGAGTCTGTTGTGGCAGCGCTGAATGAAGCACCACAAATGTTTGGTGAACTCAGAGAACTTTAACAGATATGTGGTGAACTGCTCCTTTAGACAGATAACACCCCCCAGCCTGAGCACATGCAAGTGATTACACAGATGTGAAGGGTTTAAAGCCCTGCTCCCCCAACAAGCACAAAGACGGAGCTGTTTCCATTTAGTTACCCTCTGAGGGGATTCCTGCCCCGTGAACTCCTCCTGTGGGTACTGGCTGAGCTGCAGATTATTGGTCCTGCAGCGACGAGGCACTGCGTGCGATTGGTTCCCTGTCAGACCAGGTGACCCACAGGAGTCAGAGATGGTGTCCGTCACGTGAGCCCACTGAACGCCCCTTTGCCACTGTTGAAATGCTGACTCACGCAGGTACGCCTGGTCCAGCCTCCTCCCCCCCGCTGGCCCCCCAGCTGGACGAGAAGATGGAGACGGTCCTGTTCCAGCTCAGACAGGTGACCCGCGAGAGGGACGAGCTGCGGAAGCGCCTCGCCCTATCCTCGCCCGGCACCACCTTCGACGACTGCAGGTAGTGTCCCGACCTCTGAACCCGTTTCCCAGAGCAGCCAATACGGGAAGTCCTCAACCTACGAACATTCAGAGATACAACAGATCAGCATCAACAGCTGACTCTAAAGCTACATGCTAATGCTACAGTGGGTCATCAACAGTGACTGACTGTTGTTGTTGATGTTCTTAAAAACTGGTGGAGAGTTCCTTCAAGTGTTTTCTTCTTCTTCTCCTCAAGGATTAAATTATCAGGATTAAAGTTTGCCGTAAACTAATCTGGATTAAAACGATCATGTGAATCACGAGTAATGCTTAACGATAGATATTGGAACTATACATCCGTATTTTAATATGATTACATGTTTTTGTTCTGATTTATTATACAGTCACATCTGCTTTTAACGGTTTCCTAGTGATTTTAGAGTCCAGTATTTGTGGTGGACAGACGTTAATCCAGAGAAACAACCTAAACTTGATTTTTATTTTTTTAAACTGACGTATAATCAGAGCGACTGAACTCGAAACCTGGATTTTATTTATTCTGTGTTGTTCTAATGTCCTGTAATTATTTCTGGTCAGTCTGAGGGAATAGAACTCTAGTATTTAGAATAGTAATGAGATTACTTGAGTATTGAGTGGTAATGACATTTAAATGACCTCAAATGGAGATTAGAGATTGAAATCTAACGATTAATGAACCATTCAACTTACAAACCACCTCTCAGAACCAATTGTGTTCGTATATTGAGGACTACCTGTACTACACCCAGGAGAAGCTTTTAGCTAAATTGTCCCAGAATCCTCTGCTCTGTGTAAAACCAGGGGCGACATGCAGTTTTAATGACGCCTCCCTCGCGTTCCCGTCGGCACAAAGTTGGAGCGATGTCGATCTCGCTGCTGCTGCTCTCATCCTCCCATGTGGCGTCTTAAAAGTCTGTTTGCCCCCCCCCATCCCCCCTCCCCTCTGTGAAACAGACCAAACTCTAAAGCGGGTCACGACTACGAGCATCTGAAGCTGCAGTGCATGAAGGCCATGGCGGACCTGCAGGCCCTGCAGAACCAGCACAGCAGCAGCCTGAAGCGGTGCGAGGAGGCCGTGAAGAAGGCCGACTTCTACCAGTGAGTGGAAAACCCACAGCAACCCCCCCCCCACCACGCACACCCCCCACCACCAATCCCACATTAGCAGCAGATTGCGTGGAGCAGGACTTTGTTTTGGGATGAAGCCTTTAAAGCCGATGAGTCGACCCTCGTCATCGATTTTCATTTCATCAAGAAATATGTTTCTATACTTAGTAGTAATTCTCCTGGGGAGTTCGTTCTGTGTGGGGGGGGTGATGCCATACTGTCTCCAGAGTGTAGGGACCCGACATCTGGCCCCCATGCAAACAGACAGATGAAGGATTAAAGCCACGTTTAAGCCTCCTCCTCCTCAAAGCTGCGTGCTCACGAGGGGCTTCATTCAGCGCCGCCTCCAGACCGCTGACCTGAGATCAGTTAGCCACTTAGCACGGCGGCGGCGCCTTCAGTTAGCATGGAGGACTCTGCTGCTAGTGGTGACTCAAACCTTCTGAGTGGTGGAGTAGCTCTTGATTCCGTAGAGAGAAGCTCTAGCTAAGGCTAAAGGCTAACGCTGTAGCCTCTGGACTGTTTATTTACTTACAAGTAAACCTGAACCACAGAACTGATTCCCCTAAATATCCGAGCTCCATATCGTCGTGGCTTTTTTTCTGAGGCGAATTAAAAAGATACGAGTCGTTGTTCAGGTCGAGCTCCGAGCCTCATGGGAAAGAAGAACGTAAAAGAGTGTTTGCATGAGTGATTAACGCTAAACCAATAAGGGACGTGTTTGAGCAAACACTGGTGTCTTCTTCACTGTGAGAACTTTCTCCTGACGTTTGTGATGCTGATGTCACACATGGCCGCCGCCTCCTGTGATTGGTCCCCAGCATGCTGCACAGCCGCCTGTCGGGCGAACACGCCCAGCAGGGCGAGGAGCTGGAGGCGGTGCGACAGGACAACATGCAGCTGCTGCGGGAGCACGCCCGCGTCAAGCAGGCCTGCGACGAGCTGAGGCGACTGCACAGCGACGACCAGAGGGAGGTGGCCGACATGAGGATGCTGCACCATCAGGTACACCAGGCGGCGGCCTTCAGCCCGTCTGAGGCTCCGCCTTCTGAAAGCGGTCAGACGAGATGCGTCGATCAAAACGTTTCCTCAAATCAGACAGACGATGCAAAGTCGTCCGAACTTCCTGTCAGGGTCGGGGCGCAGGCAGGACTTCCTCCTACGGGAAACGTTTCCTGACGTCTCCTCCTGACGCTCTGTTCTACAATAAACCTGATTTCTTTCAGGCCGGACTTTCAGTTTGATTTGACGTGAAGTTAGAAGTTTGAATCCTCCCGCGGTGGAGATCCGCGCCAACGAGCTGAACCCTGCACTAACGAAAAGAGTTGTTTGGGTTCAAATCAAATATTTGTTTCTGCTGATGAAAGATTTTTTGAATGGTTCTGATTATCAGAACCAGGAAACTGATGTTTCCTTTGAACATCATAAAAACGCAAAAAAAAAAGAAAAAAAAAAAAAGATTGCAAACATGAGATGTCCCTGATTGACCCACAGAAAGTGTTAGCATTTCAGGCTAACGTTAGCAGACCCAGACTTCTTAATCCGTCTCGTTTTATTGCTCTAAAGCTTTATGGTCGTCTGCTTGCATCTGTGTCACGAGATCACACGAGGCGGCGTTGACCTCAATGACCTCCGGCCTGATATTGTCCCCAGGTGATGAGGGGGGGCTCATCCGACGTCCTCAACAAGCTGTACGACACGGCGGTGGACAAGCTGGAGGCCATGAAGAGCGACTACGAGGCTCTGAGGAAGCTCTACAACGAGAAGACGGCGGGACACAACGCCGACCTGAGCCGCCTGGACCAGACGGAGGAGGAGAACCAGAGGCTGCAGAAGCAGCTGGATGTGCTGCTGCAGCAGAGGGACGCCGCCGCGCACCTCCAGCAGCAGTACTCCTCGTCCGTACGCAGGTGAGGCAGGAAGTCGCCGTCGTAAAGAGCTAATGATTAACAGGAGACAAGGTCAGACGTGCGGGACGCTGTGAACCCAAGGCAGGCGAAGGTTTACCTGGCAGGTAGAAGCTGGGTCATGATGCCGACGGCTTTAACCATCTGTTGATCCCATCGTTCAAACAGGTTCGACTCCACGCAGCAGGAGCTCTCCAAGGCGGCGTCCCACAACAAGGAGCTGCAGCGGGAGATGGAGCGGCTGCAGTCCGAGGTCACGCGGCTGAAGACCCAGCAGCTCAGGGCGGCCAAGGACGGCGAGAAGTGCAGGGAGGAGCGGGACTCGGTCATCCACGAGTACCGGCTCATCATGAGCGAGAGGGATCAGGTGATCAAGGAGGTGGACCGCCTCCAGACGGGGCTGGAGGCGGCCGAGGCCAAGCTAAAGAACACCTCCTCAGAAAGACGGGTGGCCACCGAGGAGCTGGAGGCGCTGCGTCAGGTGAGAACAAACCCACGTCTCCATAGCAACCACAGGGGAAGATGGGGGGCTTGTTTTGAAACGTGTTGACGCCATATTCTAAATCCTGGAGACACGCCCCCCCGTCTTAGGCGAGCGTGTTCACGCGCCGCCAGACAGGACCGACCAGAATCCACCTCCATACCCGTGTTGACCTACCTAGCAGCACATGTCGTTCAGAGGCCACGCCCTCTGTCAGCAGAGGGCGTGTCCACGGTGACAAATCTGCTTGACAAGAGTTTAGTCACGTTTCTAAAGGAACACAGGAAACAGGAGTCATGATTTAGTGTCTGTGTTGTTTTAAACCCGTCCGCGGTGAAAGCTTTCTGATGAAGTTCATTAATATTTTATCGACTAAAAACTTCAGGGGAGTAAACACTGACAGTTTTCATCTTTGGTGCCTTCTTCTTGATAGTGGAATAAAAATCTAGATGACTTGTTAACTCATTAGCTGCCAGCTGACTCCCGTCATTAGGAGCCTGAATTTCACTGAGGGAATGTAGACGTCATTGGGAGTTAAAATAAAATCCTCCTCAAACTTAAACGTAAATTATCTTCAGTGACGTTTAACTCTGGTTGGATCTGCATGAAGGAGCTGTCGTCGGCGCTGGTGGACCGGGACCGGGCCATCTGCGAGAAGAACGAGCTGCTGGAGAAGTACTGCCACGAGGTGAAGGACAAGGCCGAGGCCCAGAAGGAGCTGAGCCAGGCCTGCAGGGACATGGAGACGGTCCGCGAGGAGAGGGACGTGGCCCGCAAGGAGAGGACGGAGGCCATCATCCAGAGGGACCAGCTGCTGCGCGAGTATTACCAGGCCAGACAGGTAGACAGACGGCCACGGATTCATTCCCTCACCATAATCCCCTCATCTCATCTCATGCAGGCTTTTTCCAGCAGCTGGTGGGTTTTCCACACATCGATTTCGCTGAGAAATCACAGATTAATTGCAAAGCGCTCAGATTCCTGCATTAGGAAATTGCCTGTAATTACAGAGAAAAGGCTCTGAAGGAACTGCAGCGCTGCAGAAATGAAGCCAGACGAGAGCTCAGGGGAAGTCTGAGGGAAGTCGCCCTCCGCTGGGGCAGATGCTTCACATCTGACCCACTTTAAAACACCGTCACTTCACCTTAAGTTACCAGAACACACATCTTTACAGCACTTTCAGCGTGATGCTGGTGGATTTGAGGTTTTTAGTTTGTTTCCTCTGTAAATCTGCATTTATCCATCAGCTGTATTAAATGTATGATTTATTGCTGTGGTTTGAAGCGTGTCGCAAAATAAAGAACCCCCCCCCACTGGTTCACTCTCCCTGCAGAAACAGGACTGTGCCACTCTGGACATGGAGCGCGCCACCAAGGAGATGGAGGCTCTGAGGAAGCAGAACGAAGCCGTGTCCCAGGAGCTGAAGGAGGCCCTGCAGGAGGCCGAGGTGGCCAAGTGTCGGCGCGACTGGGCCTTCCAGGAGCGCGACAAGATCGTAGGGGAGAGGGAGAGCGTTCGGTGAGGAGCCGCTGATTTTCACGCTGCATGCTGGTGAACACAGCCTGAACGTTGTGAACCCGACAGGACGCTGTGTGACAACCTGAGGCGAGAGCGGGACCGGGCCGTCAGCGACCTGGCCGACGCTCTGAGGAACCTGGACGACACCAGGAAACAGAAGAACGACGCGGCGCGGGAACTCAAAGAACTGAAGTGAGCCACGCCTCCTCTGCCTTTACTTCTGAAGTTAGAGCGTGTACAGACCTCTGGTGCCCCCTGGTGGAGGAAAGAGGTCACTGCTGCAGTGGATTTACCCTCAGAGGCCTTTTTAAGGGACTTCCCTCCATTAAAACTCCTGAAGTGTTACCTGGTTGTTCTCCTTTCTACAGAGAAAAGATGGAGGACCAGCTGGAAAAGGAGGCGAGGTTCCGTCAGCTGATGGCTCACAGTTCTCACGACTCGGCCATCGACACCGACTCCATGGAGTGGGAGACGGAAGTGGTGGAAATCGAGAAGCAGCGGGTAGAAACGGTTACGGACGGCGGACAGCGGACCAACTGTTCCGTCCACGAGTAACAAAGTGTTTTCTGTCCCAGGATATGGATCTGAAGGCTCTGGGGTTCGACATCGCTGAGGGGGTCAATGATCCGTATCTACCAGGAGACTGCGGCATATTTGTCAGTAAGGTGGACAAAGGAAGTGTAGCTGAAGGAAGACTGAGGTAACAAACGTCTGACTGACCTGTTGTTGTTGTTGGTGTGGAGGTGTCACGTCGATCACTTCCTGTTCAGGGTGAACGATTGGTTGTTGAAAATCAATGACGTGGACCTGACCAACAAGGACAGGAAGCAGGTGATCAAGGCGGTGCTGAGCGGCGAGGGTGTGATCAACATGGTGGTGCGCAGGAAGAAGTCGCTGGGGGGCCGGATCGTCACTCCCATCCAGATAAACCTGGCGGGACACAAAGGTGGGCATTAGAACCAATCAGCATTTGATGATGTCATTGACAGGCATGTGTGATCAAAGTTGTGACACTGTTTCCTGCCCCGCCCCTCAGACTGCGGTATCGGGCTGGAAAGCGGAGTGTTTGTCGCCTCGTTGACTCCTGGGGGGCCGGCCGCCAGAGACTGTAGCCTGACTGTGGGGGACAGAGTGTTAGCGGTGAGTACCCCCCCTAAAACCACAGGACGCATGTTTGTTGAAGGCCTCTGGTGGCCCCTGCTGTCCACAGGAGGAACTGCACCACCACGGAACACGAGCTGACGTTTGTTCTGTCCCCCTCAGATTAACGGGATCACGTTGGACAACAAGTCACTGTCTGAGTGCGAGTCTCTGCTGAGGAGCTGCTGTGACTCCGTCAGCATCTCCCTGATGAAGGTGAAGACCTCGGTCTGATCTAGAAGAGCTGACAGGACCTGAAGGAATGACGTGTTAACAGACTGAAGCATTTTATCATCCTAGGAGTCCCTGTAGATCAGCAGCAAACACCTCTGGGACTGTTTCCTGTGTTACTGACGTCTCTCCGTTCCTCCCCAGTTCCTCCACCAGAGCTGTTCGGGTCAGAGTCTGTTTGAGGCTCTGAGGGAGTCGGAGAAGACGTCGCGCCCCCCGCCCTGTGAGCTCCACGCGCGCAGCTGCAGGAGCTCCAACAACAACGGCTCCACGCAGACGGAGGTGTGCAGCTGCGAGCGGGGCGAGGAGGTGCTTCAGGAGGGCGTCGACGCCCCGGACAGCGGTGTTCGCCACCGGCAGCCGTTCTCCAACGGCTCCCTGCACGCCTGCTCCCTGTCCTCCTCCCGGGGCCCCCCGGAGCCCCCCCCAGAGCTCTGCTGCAGGAGGCCGGAGCTCCACCGCCGCCCCTTCACCTTTGCGCCCCTTCACCCCGACTGCAGCCCGCCTGCAGGCGGCGAGCTGGCGAAGCCCAGCGGGGGAACATGGCCGAAGGTGATTGGCGGCACCCCGCCCCCGGAGGTCACCCAGCTGTCCATCTACAAGAGGATCAAACACAGGAAGTCCATCTTCGACGTGAACGTCTTCAGGAGGCCCGACGCGCCCCCCAAGCTGGACTACCTGTCTCTGTCTCAGCTACCCAGACACTCCCCCCAGAGCTCCTTGTCCGAGTCGGCCCAGGCTCCGCCCACCCCGCCAGCCAGGAGCGACTCCTTCAGGTTCAAGCATCGGCAGCAGGGCAGCTCGGCGTCCGACTCCACCATCACCACCGGCACGCCGCCGCCCTCCCCGGCTCGGGACCGGGGGGAGGCGGGTCGTCGGTTTGCTGGCGCTCCTCCAGGCGAGGCCAAGAAACCCGAGGGGGAGGGGGGTCGCCGGCGGGCGGAGGAGCGGGCTAAGAGGAGGTTCCGGCCCAAATCGGCACCGGCGCTGCGGCGGAACGTGACGCCGCTACACATCCCCGTCCCCATGCAGGTAAGCGCCGCGCCTCCGGGTGTGTGTGTGTGTGTGTGTGTGGGGGGGGGGCGTGTGGCGCCGCCGGGTCACCAGCTGTCTGCTCACCTCACAGGTGCAGAGCTACTCCACCGACGAACACTCCCCCGAGCCTCCCGACCTGCGGCGCTTCTCCCCCATGAGGACCAACCGCTACAGCATGTCGGTCGCCCCGGGATACGGCGCCGCGCGTAAGTCAGAGTCCAGTTCCACTGGGGGGGGTACAGGTTCACCTCCCACACAGACCGGTCCCATAGAACACCTCCTGTGTTCACCTCCAGACCCCGCCCACAGAGGTCTGGCCCCCTGTCCCGCCGTGACGGCCGTGATGAGGAACCCGGTCTACACCGCCTGGAGCCACGAGGTCCAGACCAGCAGCCCCCCAGCTCCCGGGGCCCCCCCACACCCACACCCCAGGTGCTACACCTGCATTCAGACATCAGGTTCAGAACATGTGACCTATTGTCATGTGACTTACTGAAGCCTGTCCTCCCCCTGCAGCCCCCAGCATCAGGGTCACCTCAGCCTGGACCTCAGCCACAAACGCCCCGGAGACCCGCCGGAGACGCAGAACACCAACTCACTGCCCCCCAGCGCCAGACTGGGTAGGAGCCCTCGTCCAATCACGACTCAGACGCGACCACGACTGATGCATCACGTTTGATGCTAACAGCTGGACCTGACTGGTTGCATAGCGATCATTAAGCAGCCAATCACACTCAACCAAGGCCAGCAGTGACCAATCAGGGGCCTTCTGTGTTTCACACCCGCTGCAGTAGAACTAGAGGTGGAGTCAGAGCAGGAGGACCTCCAGAGACCAGCTGGTTGAGATACGAGTCAAAACACAACATGTGAGACCGGATCTGGGTCTGGTTGGTGGAGTACAGACGCTCCTGTGTTCTCAGGACTTTCTTTTACATTCTTTATCATTTATTAAAAAACCTGTGTATAATTAATTATATATAATTTAGGAGGTTTGGGGCTTTTTTTTACAAGGATGGAACGCATTAAACTGGTATCTGGAGGTGCTGCTGTACCAGGAAACTGGAGGCGACAGGAAGTGTGAATGTGGTTAAAACCGTTTCGGGGTGGTTTGTAGCTTCGTTAGCGACTGATCTGATATTTTGTTCTTGAGTTCCAGTAAAGGGACTCTTCTACTCTGTTTTTGGCGTTCAGGTTCCTCCACGTTACAGTTTCGGACAGAGCGCATCAAGATCCCCCCGACCCGTTACCCCCGCTCCACCGGGTCCGACAGAGGTAGGTGTTAGCGTTAGCGACATCATCGGTTCGCCATCAGAACTCACGCGTGTGTCCCCCACCCCCCATCCAGGCTCCCTCTCTCGCTCGGAGTGCAGCAGCCCGACGCCGCCGATGTCCCCCGTCCACCTGGACGCGTCGTCCTTCAGCAGCAGCCAATCGCACGGCTCCGTCTCCACCCAGCACAGGATATCCGTCAGCCCCGCCCCGGTGGGCGACCGGCGGAAGGATGGGTAGGCTAGTTATTCACGCAGGTGCCGCCCCCCCGGGGGGGCGTCGGCCTCACCTCCTCTCCTCCCGTCAGGCCGTACGTGGAGGAGCCTCGGCACGTGACGGTGCAGAAGGGGGTGGAGCCACTGGGCATCTCCATCGTCAGCGGGGAGAATGGCGGCGTGTTCGTCTCCAAGGTGACGGCGGGCAGCATCGCTCACCAGGCCCGTCTGGAGTACGGGGACCAGCTGCTGGAGGTAGGCCCGCCCACGTTCCACCACACGATGGCGCTGTTCTCACTGCTCCTGATGAACGCCAACCGTTTGCAGTTCAACGGGATCAACCTCCGGAACGCCAACGAGCAGCAGGCGCGGCTGGTCATCGGTCAGCAGTGTGACACCGTCACTATTTTGGCGCAGTACAACCCACACATGTTCCAGCCGGGTAGCCACGCCCACTTAGGGTGAGGGCAGAACCAATCAGGGACCGGATAGGTCTCCGCTTCAGGAAGGAGCTGAAGGTTTTTTGTCCTTTTCAGGTCTCGTTTGGAGTCCATCAGCAACCGGCCGACCCCCCTGGACAGCGGTGCCACCACCCCGGACGACACGCTGAGCGAGCAGGACGAGGGCGCCGCGACGCCGCCGTCCAAACACACGACCCCCGCCACCAGCCCCCACGCCTCCTTCAGGTGTGACGTCACAGACGTTCACGGTCTGCGTTGCCGCAGCCGACACTCAAACTTTCCCCTGCAGGTTCTTCGGTTTGACCCCCCAACGGGCTGCTGAGCCCCGCCTGGTGCGGCTGAAGAGGGTCCAGGGGGAGCTGGGGGTCCAGATCTGTGGAGGGAACCTCACCGGCGTCTTCGTGGAGAGTCTGGAGGATGACAGCCCCGCCGGGGGTCCCTTGGGTCTGCAGCCTGGAGATCTGATCCTGGAGGTACGGAAAGAGGAAGGTGAGGAAGACGAGGGAGGTGAGGAGGCCACTGAGTCATGTGACTTTGTGTTTTCAGTTTAACGGCGTCAGCATGAAGCACAAGACGAAGGAGGAGGCGTACCTGGAGATGCTGAAGCCCGCGGAGACGATCACCTTCAAGGTGCAGCACTGTGTGGACGACGTGTCGGCCATCAGGGGGCGTGACGGCGACGGCTTTTACATCAGGTACCTGAACCGCTCGTCTGGCTCCGGTACGGCGAGGTCGTCGTCGTGACTACAGCTTCCCGTGACCCTCAGGGCGCTGTACGAGCGGGTGGCGGAGGCAGAGCAGGAGCTGAGCTTCAACAAAGACGACATCCTGTACGTGGAGGACACGCTGGCCGGGGGGGGCTTCGGCTGCTGGACGGCGTGGCAGCTGGACGAGAAGGGGCAGCGGCTGGGGAGGGGGCAGATCCCCAGCAGATACCTGTGAGGCGGCCGCTCACCTGCCCGATGACGGTGGCTCACCAACCCCCCCCCCGTCTTCATACAGCGCTGCTCTGTCTCCCCCAGGACGGACCAGGAGTTCTACAGGAGGCACGGTGCCGCTGACATGAGGGACGACGGCGCCGCCGGCAGGAGCCTGTCGGCCGCCGCCGCCCGCCGGTCCTTCTTCCGCCGGAGGCTGAAGCACAAACGCAGCGGCTCCAGAGACGGGAAGGAGCTGACGGTCCTGGACGCCATCAGCACCGACTCGCTGCCCCTCCCTGAAGGTCAGGACCCCCCCACAGCGGCGGGGGCGGGAATAAAGGGTGAGCAGATATTAAACACCAGCCTCCTCCTCCTCTTCCTCAGATGGGGGCAGCCTGATGTACCAGCGGGTCCAGAGGGTGGAGGGCGCCTCCCCCAGGCCGGTGCTGGTACTGGGCCCGCTGGTGGAGGCCAGTAAGGACCTGCTGGTGAAGGAGAACCCGGACAAGTTCTGCCGCTGCCTCCCCGGTGAGCTCCTGCAGGGGGGGCGGGGGGTCCCACCAGTGGTAAGGAGCTAACGATGCTAACGCCTGCCCCCCCCCTCCCCCCCTCAGAGATCATGAAGGCCTCCCAGCAGGCCATAGAGCGCGGTGTGAAGGACGGCGTCTTCATCGACTACAAACGCAGGAGTGGGCATTTTGACGTGACGACCGTCGCCTCCATCAAAGAGATCACGGAGAAGGTAACGCCGCCCCGCCCCACGCACCTACCCCACTTCCTGTTTTGCTCTTCTCACCCTTCCTCCTCCTCAGGACTCCCACTGTTTACTGGACATCGCTCCTCACGCCATCGAGCGCCTCCACAGCGTCCACATCTACCCCATCGTCATCTTCATCCGCTACAAGAACGCCAAGCAGATCAAGTGAGAATTCAGTGTGTTTGTTTACTGCAATGAACAAACAAACAAACAAACAAACAACAGGAAACCGTTCATCTGGAAACTCCAAAGTGATTTTTACTCACCTGAAAATCTGTTCAGCATCGTATCGATGCTAAAAGCTAATTAATCACCTGATCTGATCATCGGCTCTGATCAGCTGACGGGACGTCTGCTGTTTCATTTCTAATCGCAGCAGAAGATTAAACCTGCAGAACCTCCAGCATCACACACACACACACACACACACACACACACACACACACTAAGGAGATTGAGTCCTGTTAATTCTCTGCTGTCATCAGTTGAGTGCCAGCTGTCCCGGGGGGGGGGGGATGGGCAGAGGGGGTTGGTTGTGTTTTGTGGCGTGGGTGGTTGGAACGCTCACCGACCCGCCCGCCGCCTACACACACACACACACACACACACACACACACCTCCCACCGGCCGCCTACTGCAGCGACCGACAGGAGCTCAAGCTGTTTCCTGATTTCTCCTCAGCCGATGGGACTGATGAAGACTGAGGTCACATGACTTGTTCTTTGCAGTGGGAGGGGTTTAAAGGACAGTTTTAGTCACTTCCTGTAGAGGAAACTTCAGGTGTTTCCTCTCTGTGTGAAACCAGGAGGAACGTTTAGGAGACGAGCTGCGGCTCGGATCCGACTGGCACATAAAACCATCTTTACAGTAGGGGGGAGCAAGAGCCTCGAACGCCTCCATTAACCAGAAGCACCCACAGATCATTAGTAGAAGCAGGAGGTGCGGCGCCTCCAGCAGGGGGGCAACAGGACTCGATTTCCTCCTTTTAGTTAAGAGTCAGAGAATGGGAATGATGTGAAGCGCCACGGGAGCAGGAACACGCTGACCGTCTCAATGGGATGTGACGCGGGTTCTGATTGGTTCTGGTATTGATGGTGTCTCCAGGGAGCAGAGGGACCCCCTCTACCTGAGGGAGAAGCTCTCCCAGAAACATTCCAAGGAGCAGTTCGAGGCGGCGCAGAAGGTGGAGCAGGAGTTCAGCCGCTTCTTCACAGGTGGGTGTTACGTCGATTCCCATTGGTCCTGAGTCTACGCTCAGAGGAATCTGATTGGCTGCTTGTGCCTTGCAGGCGTGGTCCAGGGGGGCAGCGTCTCCTACATTTGCACTCAGATCGTGACCATCGTGGATCAGGAGCAGAGTAAGGTGCTGTGGATTCCAGACGAAGTGCCGTAGGAACGCCACCCGGAGACACAAAAGTTCTCACGCAGCCAATCAGACGAGAGGGGCAGGTCCAGGCGGACTCGTGTCGATCACCACTACATTAGTGATGTACTGTACCACCATTAGACCTGTTTACACTAGTGTTTAATACTTGAATGTTTTACTCCCCTCAGATCCACTAGAACTCTTTTAAATTCCTCTTCTACACTTCTGGAGGTTTTATTTTGTGGTGAAGTTTTCCTTTAGTCCCACAGCCGTGTCGGACCACATGAGGCCGCAGCGATGAAGACGCTCCCTTCTCTATATTTATGTTTTATTCTGTCTTCGTTTCCCCTCGCCATTTAATTTATCTAATCAAGTAAAGATAGTTGTTTTTTTGTTCCAGAAGTCAGTTAATAGGTGGATTAATGTTCTTATTTATAGAGGAGCTGGGTCCAGTTTGTTTTCTGTTTTCATCCGGCTGCTGTCCACTTTGTTTTTCCTCTTTCACTCCTCAGAAATAATTCTGTGCCAAGCAAAGAAAAATCTAATCAATAGTGGTTAGATTGATTAACGTAATTAATTATGCAGAAAGTTTGATGGGTGGATTTTTAAGAAGGGATATTCACTGTCAGACGCTTTCACACGTACATCTTGGATTTTTAGCCGCTGTCAACATTTCAAGTTGGATGAAACTCTTTAGGTCAGATTTTCTCCTAATGAAGGTTAATATTTCTTTAAAATAAATATCACTGCCGAATTTGTGTCTGTTTTCCTTTGGCTGAAAATATATAAATGCTATTTTGATATTTAGACTTAAACTTTGTAGAAATGAATAAATAAAAGTTGTCTTAGTTTCATGTGTTCTTTAAAACCAGACAGAAAAAGTCTTTTAGGGGTGATTTAAAGGACAGAACAGAGGAGGTTATGACTTATAAAAAAATCTGGTTCCAAACTAAATCGATAGTATTTTAGTTTCAAAACTGATCAATCGATCACCCTCTGTGATTTGGTTTCAGTGATCGTTGCATCTTTCCTCCACTAGGGGGCGTGTTCTGCATCCGCAGGTGAGACGCGTTCGACCAAGATCATTTATTAGCGTTAAACCTTTTTCTTAAACTTATCGATTTATCAGTTTTCAAACAGGAGGGTTTATGTTTGAAAATCACCTCGTGGGAAAGTTTCCTGCTTCTGTCTGGAATGTGATGTCTTTACAGGTGATTTGACTGTAAACCGGTGAGAAAGTCACTTTAACCGGTAATAAAAACATCTCAAGGCACCAATACGGGGAGGAAAATAACGACCGTACTGACGGCACGGCGGCTGTAAGTTCAGCGATCAAAAATTGATGAAGCGGCCTATAAATAACCCGACATCCAGATAAGCATCGACGTCTGCCGCGGCTGGCTCCGCCCCCTCTACCTGTAAATCTGCGGCTCCATCTCCGCACAACTGGGAGCGACGGACGGCAGCCGGAACGCAACAACCGGGGCTCCGATCCGCCTCTCGGCTCACGAAACCGACACTTTCGTTCCCCGACGGCGTCTCCCTGAAGGATATCGATCCGAGCGGAGAGCTTTACGCGCGGGGGGAGCATTCAACAGCGCGCCGCGGAGCCGCTGGAAGCTGCGAGCTGGCGGGGACTCCATCGCTGCTGAGGACCGGGAGCTGAATCGGTTCTACAGTGATTGAGTTTGTCCGTCTGTGGGGAGGGAAAGGAGGGGAGCGGGGGGTGGCTGCGGAACATCGCGAGGAGTTTACGCTGGGATGTGATTTTAACGCAAAGGTTGACGCCGTGAGAGCGCATCGCAGGGCGCGCACCTGATTTCGCCAGAAGTTTTTCCCCCCACTTTTCCTGCTGGATGAGGAGCCGGAGGGGGCTGACTTCACATGGCTGAGCCGCTGGGGCATCACAGGGCGCTGGCTGCGGCTCCCCGGAGCGCCTGAATCCCGCTTGAGCTGTGGGTGGAGACTGGCAGGTGACCAGAATGTCGAAAAACAGGGAGAGATTCAATCCGGATCCGTCCATCCACATCTCCAAGATGAACGTGATCATCCCGTTCTCACCGGATGTGCCTTGCGACAGCAACGGCCAGAGGATGTGGTGGGCTTTCCTCGCCTCCTCCATGGTCACTTTCTTCGGGGGGCTCTTCATCATCCTCCTGTGGAGAACTCTCAAGTACCTGTGGACGGTCTGCTGCCACTGTAACGCCAAAAAGAAGGTGGGTCCGGTCATCTCATTCCCCACGGGGGGGGTTCAGGAACACGAATATGTCCCGGCTTTATTTATCTAACAGGCCAGAGGGAGCTGCATTGTGTTTTTGTAGATCTGGAGAAAGCTGATGACAGGGTGTCCAGAGAGGAACTGTGGTATTTTCATGAGGAAGTCTGGAGTGGCAGAGAAGTATGTTAGAGCGGTGCAGGACATGTATGAGGACTGTAAGACAGTGGTGAGGTGTGTGTAGGTGTGACAGAGCAGTTCAAGGTGGAGGTGGGACTGCATCAGGGATCAGCTCTGAGCCCCTTCTTGTTGCTATGGTGATGGACAGGCTGACAGACGAGGTTAGACAGGAATCTCCATGGACTATGATGTTTGCAGATGACATTGTGATCTGCAGTGAGAGCAGGGAACAGGTGGAGGAGAAGCTAGAGAGGTGGAGGTTTGTCCTGGAAAGGAGAGGAATGAAGGTTAGCCGCAGTAAGACAGAGTACATGTGTGTGAATGAGAGGGACCCAAGTGGAAGAGTGAGGTTACAGGGAGAAGAGATCAAGAAGGTGGAGGATTTGAAGTACTTAGGGTCAACAGTCCAGAGCAATGGAGAGTGTGGAAAAGAGGTGAAGAAGCGTGTCCAGGCAGGATGGAACGGGTGGAGGAAAGTGTCAGGTGTGATGTGTGATAGAAGAGTTTCAGCTAAAATGAAAGGAAAGGTGTACAAAACTGTGGTGAGACCAGCGATGTTGTTTGGTCTAGAGACAGTGTCCCTGAGGAAAAGACAGGAGACAGAGCTGGAGGTAGCAGAGATGAAGATGCTGAGGTTCTCTCTGGGAGTGACCAGGATGGATAGGATCAGGAATGAGTCCATCAGAGGGACAGCACATGTTAGAGGTTCTGGAGATAAAGTCAGAGAGGCCAGACTGAGATGGTTTGGACATGTCCAGAGGAGAGATAGTGAATATATTGGTAGAAGGATGCTGAGTTCTGAACTGCCAGGCAGGAGGCCTAGAGGAAGACCAAAGAGGAGGTTTATGGATGTAGTGAAAGAGGACATGAAGGTAGTTGGTGTGAGAGAAGAGGATGAGAAGACAGGGTTAGATGGAGGCAGCTGATTGGCTGTGGAGACCCCTGAAGGGAAAAGCTGAAAGGAAAAGAAGAAGAAGGCTCCTAATTTAAGATGAATTCACTGCTGGGGTCGTGTCACTCAGAAACGAAGGGATTCTATTGGTCTGGGCAGCAGGGGCGTTCCTAGAGGCGCTATGGGGGCAAAGCCCCCCCCCCAACACACACACACACACACTCAGGTGGCATTATCTCCACCAAAGCTGCTCAGATCAAACATGTCCCAGTCCTCAGATTGGCTGATGATCATGTGACTCCTTGACCAGGAACACGGAATCTGGATCTGGTCTCATCACCACTTTAAAAAGTTATTTACAAAATTCACAATTGTTAGTTTTCTTCAGGATCTAGATGAAGAGGTGACACAGGATCCAGATCCATGATCTGGATCTGGATCAGGCTGTGATCGAGTTTCTCTCTGGTTTCCACTCACTTTGCTGTAATCACACTAAAACTACTAAACCTCTAAGTGGGTCTCTGTTAACAGCAGGGAGCTTCCATTCATCCTGCTAAACCGGGCCGGTTCTACCCGTTCTGTTTGTGTGGAAAGCCTATAGGAGCCCCCCCCCCCCTCAGGCATTATTTACAAAACTATAAATGAGTTATTTAAATCAAAATGGAAATTTGTACTTTAAATAAAAGCTTCATTCATGTTTTAACGTAAAGCTTCTTTTCATTGGAAGAGCTCAGGATCAGCCCCCAGGTGCATTACCCAGCATGCCTTGAGACAGTGCATCTGAAGCGCCCAATCAGGAATGCTCCTGGTATACTCTGTACTCTTTTATTTCTCTTCACTCTTGATTTGGTGGGAACAACTCCTATGGAGCACCAGCCATCATACCTGTGGGGGTGTGCTGAGGCTAATGGTTTGTTAGCAGAAGGCTAACCTGTTTCTCTCCTGCTAGCAGTCCGTTTCAGCTGCTGAGCTTCAGACTCCTGCCACTGCTGCTGGAACTCCTCCTCATTCAGGAACCCGACCAAAGTGTCAGAAATGCAGCGTCAGGCCCGTATCGGGTGAATCAGTATTTTTGTTGCTAAGCAACTAGCAAGCAAAGGATTTCATTCTGGGAGTAAATCTGTGTTATGCAGGAGAGATGTGGCAGGTTGTTGGAGGAACACCCCCCCCCAGTCAGTGCATGTCATTAACCACCCCAACATGGAGCTCAGAGCTTTGTTGATGATGGGGCTGATAATCTGTTTCCTCCTCTGACTGCCCCCCCCCCCAGCCCCCTGTGTGACCCGTGAGCTCTGGAGGTTCTGTTTTCTGTCTGGGACATCTGGTGAAGGATGACCGGCCCAGAGACGGGTCATCTCCACCCTCACAGTGGTCTCATTGAAGGGACTTGTTTGTGTGAGGCGCCACTGGTTCATCCGGTGGGGGGGGTCCTCATGACCTCCTGTGTTCAGGGGTTTGGTTCTGGGGACGGGAACAATGAGGGCTTTGATCCATAGTGGTCAACATCCATACCCATAAGAGCATCACCACATGACGAGACTCAAACCAGATCCGTCCATGCACTCGTCCACACGGAGCCCCCCAGAGCGCCTGATCCCGTTGAGACTTCAGGTGACCCACCAACATGGCGAGACCCGACCTTGACCCCTTCCACTACGCATCTGAGTTGGACGTGATCGTCCCGTTCTCACCAGAAGTGCCCTGTGGCGTTGACGACCTGAGGTTGTGGTGGCTTTTCCACGCCTCCTACATGGTCACCTTCTTCGGGGGTCTCTTCATCATCCTCCTGTGGAGAATTCCCAAGTATCTGAGGATGGTCTGTTGCCGTGGTAATGCCAAAAAGAAAGCAGGTCTGGTCATTTCAGGACGTGAACAGAAATATCTCCACTGTGTTTATTAAATAGGTTCCTAATTAAAGACGAATCCACTGCTGGGTTTGTTCTATTGGTCTGGGCTGGAGGGGCGATCCTAGGCAGAAAGTTCTAGGGGGGCAAACCCACCCCCCTGATACTGGAGTGGCATTATCTCCACCAAAGTCCCTGTGATCCCCCATCATGGACGGTCCTTGAGTCGTCCTGCTAACAGACAAACATCTGCCCCATCCAGAGATGCAGGGTTGTTCTGTCTGCACGTTGTGTTCACACTCAGGCCTGGTCATTTCACACCTCAGTCGATGATGTCACACTTGTGACCTAACCTGTTTGTTAGCAGAAGGCTAACCTGTTTCTCTCCTGCTAGCAGTCCGTTTCAGCTGCTGAGCTTCAGACTCCTGCCACTGCTGCTGGAACTCCTCCTCATTCAGGAACCCGACCAAAGTGTCAGAAATGCAGCATCAGGCCCGTATCGGGTGAATCAGTGTTTTTGTTGCTAAGCAACTAGCAAGCAAAGGATTTCATTCTGGGAGTAAATCTGTGTTATGCAGGAGAGATGTGGCAGGTTGTTGGAGGAACACCCCCCCTCCCCAGTCTGTGCATGTCATTAACCACCCCAACATGGAGCTCAGAGCTTTGTTGATGATGGGGCTGATAATCTGTTTCCTCCTCTGGCTGGTTTTCCCCCTCCGTGGGGCGTTCACTGACCGTCAGCCCTGTGTGACCTCCTGCGTTTGGGGGTTTGGTTCTGGGGACGGGAACAATGAGGGTGGTGTTGGCGTCAATCTGGGAACAGATCCGTTCCTTCATCTGAATCCATCTCCTGACAGAGACTCAGTGTCCTGGCTTCTCGTGGTGCTTTCAAGTGCTTTCTGAAATACTGCAATTATGGGGATGAACACATTCGAACGGCAATAATTATGAGTCTGAAAGTTGGAACAGACGAGACGCCGGCAGAACAACATCTGAAATCATCATCGAACACACAAATTAGTTTCCATTTCATGCCATCTGCAGCCAGGAGCACCTGAATGCACCACTGATTAAATGTGACCTCAGAAGCGGAAGTACCTGAAGGCAGCATTGTTTAATTAACATCCAGACCTTTTATCCTTTTATAATCACGTATTCCAGTTAACGTCTGTTCCACTGTGTGATTAGCAGCTAATGATGCTAACGGGCGCGGCGCGCTGCATCTTCATCATCAGTCAGGACGTCCAACAACATGACAACCGTTCATGTTTAATAACTGTCTCTGCTGGATGTTTGAACCGCGTGCTGTCCACGCTCCCTGTATCTGAAACGGTTGGTGATAATGTTCCTGAACAGGTGAGTCGCCGCTCACGCCTCCGCTTTTAGCCCCGTCTTCATTCATGTCCTCACGTCTGAGCCGGATTTAGCCCCAGGATGTGATGTCACGCCGGGGACGCGGTGTCCTGCAGGGCGTCGGGTATGGGAAGTATGCCTGGATGTAAACTAGACCTCGCATCCCAGAATGCATTGCGTCTGTCCGGACTTCAATAATCATAATCATTCAGCTGTAGGTCTGATTGGCTACTGGTGAAGCCATCGCTATCATGACGATCAACTAATTAAATGATCGGAACAATGATCAGCAAAAATAACTTACTGTGACTGATTGATTGATTGATTGATTGGACACAAATCAGAACCAGATCAAGCTGCAGATATTCCTGATTCCTCACTAACTAGATTCTACATTTGTCTCTAATTAAATCTTTTTTTGCGTCGTGAGCCTCGTGTTCCGGTTTAACGCCGGTCGGACGGTCACGGCGGCGACCGGCGATGATTGACGACCTCTGGTGTTGGGAAGATTTAGACGACACGATGGAACCTAAATTTGGAGGCTGGGACGATCGATCACCGTGACAACTGCAGGATGTTGTGCCTGATTGGATGTAATGAATATGTTTCTGGTTATTAAAAATGTATTTTCATTAAACAGGAGATCCATCCTCCATGATGGGACCAAGTCGACGTCCATCGGGCGGAAAGAAATTTAAATGTCAAAGGCGGCTTTTCATCTCCCTGCATGTGACCTTCAGATGAAATCAGCAGCGACCCTTTTTTAAGAATAATTGGAAAGAAGCGCGCCATGAATTAATAATATCTCTGACATGAGAAGCGTCGTCGTGGTTCAGATGTGCTGCATCCCAGCATGACGCCAATTAAACTTATCTAATGGTTCCCTTTAGACCCGAACGCATCAGCGGCAGCGAGGACGACTCAGTGGGTTCAGGAGTTCTCATAGCTTCCCTTTAGTTTGTTTTTATAGTGTTTTAACTGAGGTCACAACCGCCCTCCTAGCTACTGAGCTAACAGCATTAGCATGCACCCAGTGAGAGGAAACTACAGGAACCTGAAGTCAAACAAACAGCAAAGCAAACACCTACGTGTGCGTCTTTTTTAATCGCTTCACTTGTTTCTGGTTGGTTGAACTCTTTGGAGCCTGAAAAGTTTTGCTTTTGGTTATTTTTTGTTATTGTTGTTTTTTTTAAAACTTTTTCACTGCAACGTTTCTTCATACAAAATAAAACTCGCGACACAAAAGCTGCAAATGCCTCCTGAGGTCGTCTCTGGTCGCCGTCGCTGCCCCTGCCTCTAACTGAAGCTGACATGTTGTTCTGTTATCAGGTTAGAGCCACAGTATCGTCTGCTGCTCCCCCAACACCCCCCCCCCGGATTAATCTCTGAACATGATTGAATTTGTGTGTGTAGCCGGCCGTTAGCAATAATAACGGAGACGGTACCGGCGCGAGAGGGAATTGTTACGACATCAAGTTTTAATTTTAAACCAGAGCTGCTTTGAAAGAATATAAGTTTAAAACATAAAGAAATTAGTTCCAACAGACCCTTTAATTTGTTTATTTTAATTAAAATTGAACGTTTATTTATTACTTAAGGAGATTTAATTGAAGCAGGATGTTTTTCTGCTTCTTTCTAACTCTTTCTTACCCCATTAAACTTTAATTCAGAATAAATATTAACTTGACAGACGGAGGAGAGGAAGCTCAGCACTCGTTTGGCGGCCGGCTGCCAGAAGGTCTTCGCACAAACACACGCTAGCTGATTTACCGGTCAGGTGTCGGGCGGTGACAGAAAGGGCTGCGGCGGTCTCATGCGTGACACACGTGCGAATGGAAAGCGTGTAAAGTGTGAGGAAGTTTTTGTGATCTCCCATGAGGAGCTGCAGGAGGAAGACCTCCGAGGAAGACGAGTGACACCGTGAAGGTGGAGGCGGTTAGCCTGGAGGCTAACCTCAGCATCTGTCTGGTTTCCTGTGAATCAGTCTCTGTAGACAGGCAGACAGACAGACAAGCAGACAGACAGGCAGTCAGCCAGCCAGCTGACAGTCAGTGGAGCAGGAACACCAGGAGCTCCTTGGCTGCCATGGCGACGCTCCTGGAGTCTCTCAGCTGTTCTTTGAGTGTTTACTGTATGCATGTGAGCGTGAATGCGTGGGTTAGCTTCAGAGGAGCCGCTTCACACGAAAACGACGCATTCGTGTTTTTAAAGCTGCAGGTTTGAGTTCGGAAACATTTTATTTTTGCCTCCTTCAGAGAAACGTCCTGTAGGTGGCGCTGTGCTGCTCTCTGCTGACTTACAGCTGGTCTCAGCAATGAGACTAGCACGGGGCTAACCACACACCTAGCACGGGGCTAACCACACACCTAGCATGTAGCTAACCACACACCACATGATTTTCTCGATGGGTTGTCTTTGCGTGTCGATGACGTGCTCCTTGTTGGGGATCTGCATCAAACTGGATCGAAGCCGAGGTGGTTCTGTTTTGGTGTCGGTGACCCCAGCGGGTCAACATTCACCCGTTTGTAACTAAAACTAGCTCTAAACTAGTTTTAGTTCTAAACTAGTCCTTCCAGCTGATTTAACGGCTGCTTCCTGTTCCCCTCTGACCTTCTGCCCCTCCCCCCCTTGCAGGAGGTCCTCCGGATCACCGCGGGCGATGGCATCAAGCGCACCGACAAGGATGACGCGGCAGCCAGCGAGGTGGGCTGGATGACGTCGGTCAAGGACTGGGCGGGGGTCATGATCTCGGCCCAGACGCTGACAGGAAGAGTCCTGGTGAGTCCATCCGTCATCCGACCGGTGAGGCGAAGCGTGACGCCGATCACCACCACCGCTGAGCATCCTCCTGACGGCGAGACGTCGGGGTTGAACTCATCCTGTTAGTCAGCTGGGGGGCGGGGCTAAGGTTGGATCTCAGGTTGCAGGTGCGGGGGGTCAGTGATGTTCTTGATGATTAGCCTTAGCGTTTAGCCGTGCGGTGTGGGGGGAGCGCCACGCCAAGCTTGGCTCGGTGTTGGGTACTCAGTGATTGGGGCACGCCCCCCCCCTTAAACATTGTGCAGCATCAGCATCTGTGTGGAGGCTGTTAATCATGGGCGCTGGGGGGGCGGTCCAGGAAGGAACCGCCTGGATCCTGTTGGAGAGCAGCAGATGAGGCGCGCTGTAAACACATGTTGTTTTGTGATGATGTGTGTTGCCGTTAGCGACTGATTAACACTAGTTTGGGCTAAAAACGGAACATTTTCTTCACCTTCCTCCAAACGTCACATGATGACTCAGGCTGAACTCGGCTTGCGGCGCCGCCCGTCAGCGGTGACGGCGACTCACCGGCAACGGAGGCGTGACGTCACCTCAACCGCCACCGACGCTTCATCAGCTGTGTGTGTGTGTCGGTTAAACGCCCCGTCTCAGCGCTGACTTGACACGCGACTGTTTAGCCCGTCTGTTACCATGGTAACTGCAGCTTACCTAAGCCGGGCAGATGTGTGTTTTCTATGTCAGCCTGTTCCGGGGGGGCATTAAAGCGTTTTTCCAGGCCATCAGAGAGAGCATGAGACGGATTAAACCAGAGTGGGGGGGGTGTTCGTATTATTTTCTATTTGAGTATGGGGAGGGGGGGTGAGCTGCTCCTCCCACATCCTCACCTGCGTCCTTTCTGTTCCCGAGATTGAACCGAACGTTTTTAAAGCATCGCCTGAATGACATTTGAGACTTTTTTCACCCTCACTGAACTCCATAAACTCTCTTTTCAATAATATGGGGGGGGTGTTGATATTCGAGCTGATAGCGACACCCGCCTCTCGTTGTGGATGCTGAGTGACAAACAGGTGCATGCGGCCCTGAGGACGGCGCCGATGCCTGATGTTCATTTGCCCGACTGGTCTTGCATTGCAGGCATTTGTAGAAGAGCAACCCCGCCGGTGGGACTATTTGATTGGTGGAAGGACACGTCCTGACGACCTCCAAACCTGCAGGCGTCTGGAACACAAAAGCTTCATGTCGGACCAGGACGGTTCCCTTCAGGTCGGGCTCATCGGTGGCGTTTCCATGAACCAGGCCCGCCTTCCATTCACCGAAAATGTCATCACATGACTGTTTGCTCGCGTCAAAACAAACACACCTCCTGACACCGGCGGGGCAGGTGGTGGCAGCTTGTGCCCCAGCCAGCGGCGCCGGCAGCTCCCCGCTAATGTCACGCGTCTATTTCTTGTCCTCCTCCCTCGGGATCGGAATCATCAAAATGTAGACGAGAGAGACGGAGGAGTCTGCTGGTCGCTGGGGGAAACATTGTCTCCTAAATGAGGAGACCCCGCTGAGTGACATTTATCCTACGTAGGTTTGGCCCCAGAGGGGGGTCTGGGGGGCGCAGAGCTATTAATTCTGATCCGATCCCTCCGCCCGGAAAAACAGGCATAGAAGTTTGAGTCCAAAAATTCATGGAAACTAGAATCCACTAAGTTTGTCTTCTTACTGCTTAAATGTCAACTATTTTTGCACTTTTTTAAAGACATTCAGTGATAATCTTCATATCACATTTTATTTTGTAGATAATCTGATTAAATTAATCTGAACGGGTCAAACTGCAGGAACACAGAACGACTTGTTCTTCTTGACCAGAGACATTAAAGTGGTTTCTTCTTCCATCATCCATCTCTGATTCACAGAGAGTCAATGAGTTTATCGTGATTATGTGCAGATGGCATCTGAAGACATCATCATCATCATCGCCATTATCACCATCATCATCAGCAGCAGCAGCAGTTGTCAAGTAAGAAGTGCTGCTGATTCAGGGTCATCTGGGGTCAAGAGGTCGTCCGTCTGATGTTGGTGAATTGGCGACGAGAGGAAAGAGCTCCGAACCAAATCACTAGTGGACCAGAGGGGCATTATCATCAACTCGACTCCTCCTCCTGCTCCTCCCTCTTTCTCCTCCTCCTCCTCGGTGAGCGGTGGTGCCACGACACGGAAAAGCTTTTTGTCTGATGAGAGTGAATTCAGGGGGAAGAGAGGAGGGGAGTGACGACAGCAGAGGTGTGTTTGGAGGCGATGAAGGTGATGGAGGTTCACCTTCATCTTCCTGCTGATTTATCGTGACGGATGATGACCGGCTTCGTGACGGGTTCGACGTAACGGATATTCTACCCGGGTGCCGGCGCCAATGGGACACTGTGGGCGTGACTGCCAAGAGGGTCGTGTGACTTTCACCGCAGAACAAAGAGCAACACCCTCGACAACACGGGGCGTCACCCGCCCCCTCACCCGCCCCCTCACCCGCCTGCCCCCAAGTCTTCCTCTATTTTCGGGTGGCAGCAGCTGCCGCGCCCCAGAAAAGAAATGACGTGAGCCTGATGCTGCTTCTGACGCCCTCAGACACCATACTGTGACGTTATCATTAACGTAGAAAATTTATTTTATGAAGCAAAAAAAAATTTTTTGTATATCTCAAATTCGTGTTTAAAATGAAAATAAAACTGAATGAACCCCAGGCTGTAAAAAGACTCGATAAGGTCTATATTTTTAAAAGCAGCTGTAGCGCGTCCCGTTCCTCTCACTCCTCTAAACTCATCGACTCCAAACCAGAAATTGTAGTGCATCCTGTTAGCAGCATGCTAACAGGATGCACTACAATAACCAACGTTGTACACACCGAAACCTTTAATTTTGCATCTGCTTAGCATTAGCAAACAAGCCTCTTGTTAGCATGTCCTGAAGTCATTTTGCTGCTCTATAATTGATTTCAGGCAATTTCCTTGTTAGCATGTCCTCGTTAGCATGTCCTGAAGTCATTCTTGTTGCATCTGCTTAGCATTAGCAAGTTAGCACCTTGTTGGCATCTCCTGTTTTTGCTGCATCTGCTTAGCATTAGCAAACAAGCCTCTTGTTAGCATGTCCTGAAGTCATTTTTGATGCATCTGCTTAGCATTAGTGAATTAGCACCTTGTTGGCATCTCCTATTTTTGCTGCGTCTGCTCAGCATAAGCAAACAAGCATCCTGTTCACATCTCCTGAAGTCATTTTGCTGCTCTATAAATGACTTAAGGCAATTTCCTGTCTTCACTTGAGTGTCACAATCTGCAGAATATTTCGCCTTCTTTCCACAGGACTTCAAACAAACATTAGCATATTAGCTTTGTGTGCACGTTAGCTCGCATGTTGTATGTTTTAGCTCAGGCCTCACAAAGCAGCTGAGGTGGATCTTTGTCCGACTTTTCTCTTTTATGAGCTGAATCATTTTCTGAGCTGTAAATGTCAACATGACTTCATACGGTGTTTAAGAACACAGCTTTTAAACACTTAAAACGATCGTAAGAAACTATTTCTCCAAGTACAGTATTTGATTTATTTGACTTGTCTGCATGCTCAGCAGGTTTCAGCAGGTCGGTGGGGTGTAATTTCTGGAGGGGCGTTCCATTCAGAGCGAGGAAGAGGGAGTATTCTTGCTGCACCCAAAACTCCAATTGATGAGGGGTATTATGAATTTCTCAACCGTCACTAATTTCTTTAACAATCATCAAACTCACAGTTTTTCTTTCCCTCAGGCAGAAAGGTAATTTTGCAGCTTTGAATGGAATAGAAATTCATTCATTTATTCCATTTAATTAATGTTCAAGCCGTTGGAGAAAGTTAGGATTTGGTTAAAGGATGATAATAAGGATTTTTATGAACTGGTCACATGACCGTTTACAACTTTTATCAAAAAGTTCTGAATCATTTTAGCATTTTAGCATCCTGAGCAACGAAAGGAATTGGAAAGCTCGCTAACATTTTTTTGAGCATCGGAGGTCTTGGAGACTCTGAAAAGCTGTTTTTGTCCATTGGTTGTTCTCTTTGTTGTTCTTCCTGCTGCTGACTTCATGCATCCTGCATCTCCTCCACCCTTAAAATAAATGCTGCCTCTGACTTCTTCTGCGAAACATGACTAAGGTGACAACAGGATGGGAATTTCTATTTCCATGGATGGTGCAGGGCAGATTTTCTCTCATCTCCAGAGAGCTGCAGGACGGGCAAGTCGTCACGTGGATGACTGGCATCGTTTTTATACCCTTAATTTTATGTTCTCAGCGAATTTCCGCCTCATATTTCAGAGGCGGCCGGTGAGAGGCCTGGGGAGACACATCCATCCCCTCCCAGCCGGAGCGGTGAGAGCGTTTGGGCTGCTTCCAGGATGACTTTAAATCAAGGCTGAGCTGCCGAGGGATTTGTGCGACTGAGCTGTGTGTTTCGATTGTGGGTTTTTAAAAGCTGAATAATGGCCCCGGTGCCAGCAGAATAAGTCTCTTCATGATGGAACCGGTCCGTTCTGGTCCGGTAGGGTCGGGACCGAACCAGGGAGCAGGAGTCCGACGGGAAAATAGATGTGTTCAAGGGTAGCGGTTGTTTTCACAGCTTAGAGTGAACGCGGCGGATCGGGTCGCTCGCTGTGTACCGTGACCCGTGTCAAACAAACAGGGGGTCGGGTTTCAGGCGTCGGGTAGTTACAGTCCATCCTACACAACATGAAACACAAACTGAGCACTCGTGTGCAGCTGCCAAGGCGTTATGGGAGGGTTTGGTTTCTGAGTGCTTTAACCTGCATCATTTTTTAAATATGTGTGCAATATGGAGAAAGACTGGATGCTAGGCATCAGGCTGTTCACCGCCATCATTCACCAGCTGCTCACAGGATGTAGAGACAGTTTAAAGTACAGTAGAACCTACAGTAGAACCTACAGTAGAACCTGGAGATACAAGTTTAGTACGTTCTGTGACTGAACTCCAATGTCAAACATTTCCCCATTTAAAATAATAATTTTAATCCATTTCAGCCAAGTGAAAAAGCTGTAAAACCCCTAAATTATGAAAAAACCCCAACATTTTTTATCAACCAATAGACATGCAGACTTTACCTTTGTATAATTAATTACATACAAGTTACGTAAACAATAATAAAGAATAAAAAGAAACGCAAAAGTCAAGAGAACACACAAGCTACGTCTTTACTCCACCAACGAGAGCGAGATCCGGCCTCACTGATGTCGTATCCATCCACCAACACGCGGTAAAGAACGAGATCCGGCCTCACTGATGTCGTATCCATCCACCAACACGCGGTAAAGAACGAGATCCGGCCTCACTGATGTCGTATCCATCCACCAACACGCGGTAAAGAACGAGATCCGGCCTCACTGATGTCGTATCCATCCACCAACACGCGGTCAAGAACGAGATCCGGCCTCACTGATGTCGTATCCATCCACCAACACGCGGTAAAGAACGAGATCCGGCCTCACTGATGTCGTATCCATCCACCAACACGCGGTAAAGAACGAGATCCGGCCTCACTGATGTCGTATCCATCCACCAACACGTGGTAAAGAACGAGATCCGGCCTCACTGATGTCGTATCCATCCACCAACACGCGGTAAAGAACGAGATCCGGCCTCACTGATGTCGTATCCATCCACCAACACGCGGTAAAGAACGAGATCCGGCCTCACTGATGTCGTATCCATCCACCAACACGCGGTAAAGAACGAGATCCGGCCTCACTGATGTCGTATCCATCCACCAACACGCGGTAAAGAACGAGATCCGGCCTCACTGATGTCGTATCCATCCACCAACACGCGGTAAAGAACGAGATCCGGCCTCACTGATGTCGTATCCATCCACCAACACGCGGTCAAGAACGAGATCCGGCCTCACTGATGTCGTATCCATCCACCAACACGCGGTAAAGAACGAGATCCGGCCTCACTGATGTCGTATCCATCCACCAACACGCGGTAAAGAACGAGATCCGGCCTCACTGATGTCGTATCCATCCACCAACACGCGGTAAAGAACGAGATCCGGCCTCACTGATGTCGTATCCATCCACCAACACGCGGTAAAGAACGAGATCCGGCCTCACTGATGTCGTATCCATCCACCAACACGTGGTAAAGAACGAGATCCGGCCTCACTGATGTCGTATCCATCCACCAACACGCGGTAAAGAACGAGATCCGGCCTCACTGATGTCGTATCCATCCACCAACACGTGGTAAAGAACGAGATCCGGTCTCACTGATGTCGTATCCATCCACCAACACGTGGTAAAGAACGAGATCCGGTCTCACTGATGTTGTATCCATCCACCAACACGTGGTAAAGAACGAGATCCGGTCTCCGATCTGAGCATCCTGGACTCTGTTCACCTCCCAATAAAGAAGTCTTACAAATCATCCGATGAGTCATGATATTCAGACACTTTCTCATCAGAGCGACTCAGCATCTCAGTGTAATGAGTTATGATACCAAAGCAGTGACAAATTTCAAACTCTATATCAAACCATTCATTACTTTACTAAACGTCTCATGTCTTTGGGGAGGGGCAGACGTCGTTGATTGGAGACATCAGATCATTGTTCGGATGATATTTCATCATTTGGTGATATGAAGTCTTGACTGTAGAAAGTTTGTGGTGATGAAAACCTGTGGTCTTCCCCACGCTGTGATCCCAGCCTCCTCTCCCCCCCCCTGCTGCTGTTCTCGTGTACGTAGACGTCTTTAGAGAATAACCAGCGTGTGTTTTGACAGCGCAGCGGGTTGCGTTGCGTTTCCCCCGCCTGATGAGCTCATCCCTGTCAACAACATTCGCTCACAAACCCTTGAACCCACTCCTTTCCTTCCAGCATGCTGAAGAATCTTTTTCTGTGTTTCGGATTCCCGGCAGAGCGCTGCAGGAGCCTGTTAATCCACGCTGTGTGTTTTGAAGTTCACTGAGCAGCACAGATTAGAGCGCGGCGTGTTGACGTCGGGTCGCCGGATGAATCAGGAAGTGTGATCAGCTGTGGAGTCCCTGCAGGCGCGTCCCCCAGGCCAGGCTCCCGTCTCGGGGCAGCGCTTCGTTATAGCAACATTTTCCTCTGGTGCGTTCAGGGACTCTGTTCACGTCCCTTTCCTCCAAAAAACATGCATGAGGTATTTTTAATCTTTGCACATGTCGCCTTCGCAGAGCATCACTGAGAGTCAACGTGCATCAAACGTGTTCTGTCATCCGCGGCGCAGCTGCTGCAGAAAGTTCAGCGCTTATTTTGGACCTGCTGTTTTCATCACCACAGAGTGTGTGCTAACAGAAAGCTAATAATGATATCATTAGCCTGTTATCATATTCCCTCATCATCTGAGGCAGACTAAATATAAAGACCAGACCCAACCTCCACTGAGACCGCCCCGTTTCCCCGTCGCGTCACTGCACCTAAACACAACATCCCCCTGATGGTTGCATTGCATTAGCACTACATTTGATGGGAGGGCCTGCAAGGGCGAGGGGGGGGTGTTTTGAAGAAACCATTGCATTCTGGGATGGAAATGGATCCAGACATTTAGATGTTGCACACTTAGATGTGTGTTAATTGAATTTAATGACTTTAATTTCATTATTTTCTGTCACAATCTCTCAGCTGTGCCTCCAAAATAATAAAATAGGAATTCATCTACATCCACCCTCCGTGCAGCAGGATGACATCCGTGTGGGTGGTGTCCACCAGTGGAGACGGTTGCATGTAAATAAAAACAATAATCCTAATCTCACGTTTAAGTGGAAGGCCATGTCATAAAACAATCCGTGAGCGTTTAGAGGAGGAAACCAGATGTTGTGTTGAAAGGTTTCCACACAGGCTTGTTGTCCTTTCCGTGACGTGACGTCCCCGGTGTTTAGCGTTTGTGGAACGTGTTCCCGTTCCCTCGGCAGCGCCCTGTGGTCGCGTTGCGATGGTGAAAAGCTCCAAGCACAACCTCCTAATGAGCTGCTGCAGGAACCGGAATGGAGTCCGCTTTTAATTATCAAAAACAAAGTTCTGATCCTGCAGGGGAGAGGATTGTTCTACCGGAAGCTCAGATTCAGACTGATGATAAATAATAACTCTTAATTGACTGTTAAATACCAGGAGAGGCGCCGCTCTGACATTAAAGACAAGAAAAGGCCCTGGATTTCCGGATCAACCTGAGAGACATTTCTGGAATTTTTTTCCAAATCATGTAGGAGCGTGATTGGGAAAATTGCTGCGGTCCCATAACCGTGGGCGGCAGCTATTCCCCCTGCCATGAGGACAAAGAAATAATCTGCCTTTATTCCTCTAAGCCCACCGAACGCTTTTACTCTGAGGGTCATAGTTCAGAAAGCACGACCTCCGATGACGTCAGGACAACGTTTCGGTCCCGGGAAACAATCCAGTGCAGGAAATATTACACCCAGTTAGGGATTCCCAGTTTATATTGGTGCCATGAAATCTAATATCTCCCCATGTCATCGGATCAGCTGCACAATTACACCCAAACATCAGCGTCTAACAGCTGATTTGAACATCAGTGTAAACAAACAGGGTTTACTGTTGTCATAGCAACAACAGATTTTGCTGAGCAAAAAGTGTTTGATCGGCAAAGATATCTGCGATGCTCCTTTTTTTTAAGGAAGAAGTGCAGGTGGGCGTGGCCAATGGGACACCTGTCCTCAGGAATTCAGCCAGCTGTTGTCTCAGTCAGGGATCAAATCCCACGTTTCTATTTCTATGACTTTTACTCTGAAGTACCTCCAGGTTTGACCTCGCTGCTCGTCTCTCTGGCAAACAGGACGGTGGAGGACGGCCTCCGTCGGGTCGTGACCCCTCAGCCCGCCGGACGTTCGACCCCTCAGCCCGCCGGACGTTCGAGCTCCTTGTCCTTCAGCTTTTCTTCGGTCGTGAATCACTGGTGACCAAAAAAATATAGGCATGATCTGAGTGACACACATGAGCCAATTTCACAGCAAACACGTCTGCAGCTTGTATAACGTTCATCGCCCTGCTGCTGCTGTCGTCAATACCGCCAGCCATTATGCAATCTGATTGTTATCGTATCCCGTGATGACTCATTTCACACTTCCTGCCAGAGAGGTTTAGATTCAAGCAGATCTGATGAATTCACATCATCTCAGCCCACGGGCTCCTCTCTTCTTTTCGTAATAAAATTTTTAAAAAATGCCCCGAAGATCACAGTAAATATTTCATTTTGTGCTTTAACCCTGTGGATCCATCGCCCATGAGTCACGGTTAAGTCAACTTAAAGCTACATTAATTGATTTCTGGAGCAGGTGAAACATAATATTGACTTCATATCAATCTGCTGCTAAATACAGGTTTTATCGGCATTGATTGACGCCGGGCATTAGACCACAACGAATTTAAAGAAGATTTTTCTATTCACTGTCTTCAACGTTTGCGAGTCGGGACGTAAATAATTCTGTGCAGATTGTTTTAAAGTTTTTATTTTCTTTTAAACATACATGAATTCCTTTTCATCAACTAGCAGGATTTGGAGTCCATGAATGAAACCCAAACTCATATTATTGCAATTCATGCAGTACGGAGAAATAAACTCAAGCTCAAATCTGTAGGTAGAATCTATAGCAAACTTCTCGCCGCCGTAGGTTTGACACACAAAATAGCTGTTTAATGATTGTCTCATCCAATCAGAAAAGACCAGATGTCTCATTCACAACTGGTTCCTAGCAACGCCATCAGGACGACCCCCCCTGCTGGTCGTGTGTGCGTCTATCTTCGGTTCTCGCCCCGGTTCCAAACAGACGGTTCAGTCTCTGAGAGGTCGTCAGGAGGTCAGGGGTGGCGGCGACGCTTCGGTTACCCTGAGCTGTCAACAACAACAACAACAACAGCTTGAGGTTGTGGCGTCACGTCACATGACAAACGTCAGCTGTTCACGCCAAGCGTCCCAAACATCCACCGCCTGCTTTAGTCAGGGCCGCCGTTGCCCCGGACGACGGGCAGAGACGTCTGGTCGGTGAGGAGTTATGATGAAGGTGTCCCTCAGGTTTCATCACGGCGAGCGTTCTGTCATCATTCGAAGGACGATTATTAAAGTAATAGAATAATCCAGGGAATTAAAGCGTCCTCGGATGCGCACGCCGTCTGACTCCTGATCAGCATTCAGCGAGCGTCCCTCGCTTTCAAACCGGGTTCCTGGTTCTGAGATAGAAATCTGAAGGAGAACGCGGCGTCCACTCAGCTGTAATTGCTCTATTCAGCTCCAGGAAGCCACATTGATTTTTATTGCAGTCTCTTGTGTGTCCAAAATGTCAAATCCACCGGAGTGGCTCTCGAGGACAGACGGATGGACCCTGTGGGGTTCAGGGCGTCCTGAGGTCAGCCGGCAGCTCGCCGCTGCAGGACGGCGTTCCACGTGGAGGCGTGTGCTCCTGTCAGCGTCTGAACGGGATGTGATGAAATCTGTGGCATCCCATCGATGACAGGCGTCAAGGGTAGAGGAACACACCGACCCGGGGACCCTCGCAACCCTGTTTTAGATGCTGCCACCCAAAATAACATGACCCCGCCCCCTTGGAGAGGCGGGTAATGGCCACACCTGAATCTCCGTAAGTGTTGGGGGAAGCATAGGTCAGGGGTCACGAAAAGAAACCTTCAAATCGTGGATCCAGGTGAGTCCGTCTCAGAACTTTTGTCAATCAGCATCAGCTGCTCAGCCGGTCAGGAGGGAACCGCCCACCTGGGCGTGAGGTCACACCCTGAGATTATTAACACATCAAAACATCACAAATGAATGACAACAAGTGTGTTTTCTGCTCACGAGGAGCGTTAGTATCCCATCATGCAGCAGTTGCTCGTCTCTGAGACCAATCTGGATGTGTCTCGTGGGCGGAGCCACCTGTCAGCAGACGGACGCCGCGGCTGAAGATACGGATGTGATTGAGATGACGGATGAATTCCTGCCACCTCCGGGTTTTATTTACCGCTGTCTGAATCGTCCTCCGGCGGCGGCGAGATGCCTTCAGGGTCACGCCGCCGTCGGGACCGTTTCCAGTTCCTAAACCAGGACCGTTTGGAGGGAAACAGGCTTTTTTTTTTTGTGGCTCTCAGAGAAGAGGCGTCCATTAAAAATGGATGCGGCGCTCTTTGTCATTAGGGAGCCGGCGGTGGTTGCGGGTTGACAATACGATTTCACATCATGGAAATGAATTGGGCCGGGCTCATTCATTATGGATGGCGGCTGGCGTCTTGTTCAGGACGGCCATTGTGTCATTTCTCACTGGATGAAGACCAGGTGGGGTCGTCCCCTCGCCCTCGTCTTCATCGGCCCTGATGTTTGGTTGTTGCATCGTTTGACGTCCTTTATTAAAAATGATTAAAAACTTCTTTGACTCAACAGGAAGTCCTCCCCCCTCCAGACGTTCAGATCATTCCTCTTCTTTATTCAGCTCCTCTTCATCCTCCAGGTTTCACCTGAGCTGTCACCTGACGTCTCCTCCTCTGTTCGCTAACACCTCTGGATCTCATGTTTATTATTACCCAGCTCCCCCTGCTCCTCCCATCCGCTCCTCCAGGCTGACTTCTACTCGGCGGCGTCTCCCCTGCCGCCGCGTCCTTCTTCTTCGTTGGTGTCGGTGAAAGCTGAAGCGTGGTTCTGTCGCCTCGCCCACTCCTCTGCTGCCAGCTGACTCCATGAGCCAGGCTCCTGCGTATTTATTTACACCGCCAAATGTGCAGTAACGGATGAGTGTTGGCGACGCTGCCGATCCAAACTGCTACTCGTCCTTTCTGGTTTATGTAACACGGATCCAGCAGCTTCATCAAGGTCTGTCGCAGCTCCAGAGAACACGACTGAGGGAGAGGAGACGCTGCTGCCGTCACATTTGTTCCCCTTAAAATAAAGACCCCGCATTCTGACAGATTTAAACGTCTCCATTTGTTCAAGCAACTTTGAAAATAAATCTCCATCTGTGCCTTTGTTCATTTCATACGTTTATTTATTTAATTTGTGGTAACTTTCACATATAAGGTAGATTAAGATTACCATAATTTCCGGACTATTGACTACACCTGAACATAAACCGCACCTGTTTTAAAGCTGTACCTGTCTATAGACGGTCCTGTCTATAAACTGCAGAGAACACCACAAGAACCACGTTTCTGGTCTTGACTTCATATAAACGTACATTTCTATTCTGGATAATTTTATCCTGGATGAACACTGAATCAAACGTCTCCTTTCTGTTCCTTCCAGGTGGTGCTGGTGTTCGCTCTCAGCATCGGAGCGCTTGTTATCTACTTCATTGACTCCTCCGAGTGAGTATATATGTCATACATCAGCTGCTCTGACTCAGAACCAACTCTGGATTAACGTCTGCGGTTTGAAACCACTGACCGACTAACTGAAGATCAGCTGTTGGCGCGTGAACGTTAACACCCATGAACCCACTTTGATTTCCTCTTCCCAGAATCCTTCAGCTCGTCTGTTTTCCCTCAGGGAAAATGAATTAAACCTTCCGTCTGTTATACGGGCCAGAGTATAAAATAGGGCGATCCCTCGTGTTCCACCTGGTCCCGACAGATTTGTGGAAATCAACTTGTTTTTGGGTGCTTAGGGGAAATCCCTAGAAATATAGGGAAAGTTCTTTAAAACAAATCAAGGACAGAATTATAATGGGTAATTTTCCAGCTGACTCCTCCTCCGAGTCCTGAAGACATGGGTTCACTTCCTGAACCCGTGCTTTTAGCTCACGTTAACCGGGTCGCCCAGGTTCATAGGCCGCCCAAGTTTTGTCCAAACCCAAAAGATGAGATAGCCTGAGCAGTGGAGATGAAATGAACATCCTGCTGGTTTCATTCAGGAAGGCCTGACTTCTATTAGCCTCAGAAACAGCGTAAATCCTCTTATTTCTATACTGCGGCGCTATTAGCAGTAATTTGTGCTCCGTGTAAGCTTTTTGAGAACATGTCCTCGCTGGCGATTTGGCGAGGCGGCCGCTTTGAGGTCACTGGTGACAAACAGTCCTCGCTGATGAAATTTGTTTAATCACTGCCCGTCAGACGGGCCGGAAAGGCCCGAGTTCCTGCTGGAAAACAATCGTCGTCAGTCGTCACACGGGAGGAAGCGGAAGACGCTTCTAGCTTGATGATGTGGGGGGTGGGGGTGGGGGGCTCGACCAGGACGGCCGTTAAGAAGCAGAGGATGAAGGTTTACATGGAGCCGCTGGGGCAGCTGCTCAGCTGATTGGTTATTCCCTAAGAGCACGCCGCGCTGGAGGCTCGGCTTGCTCCGATGGTCTCGTTTCATTAACCAGAGCAGCTCAGGTAGAGTTACATCCTCACCGGTGCCATCTGTGGCGTCCCGCTCTCAGGACCCTTGTAAGGGCCGCTGATAGCTTTTCACCTGATGAAGGGTGACCTCTGACCACCATCGTTAACCTTTTCATGACATGAAGGGGCGGCTGTTGAATAAACAATGAGGACTGATGCTGCAGCACCTGCCTCACTACTTACGTTCATATCCGTCCCTCCAGGGTCTTCGTCCTACTTCATTTTTCTTGTGTTCAGACTGAATTTTCCCACCACTTCTCATCCAGTACTTAAAGCCTGAGAGCAGCGGTTAGCTGCTCTCTTGGCGGCAGCAGACTGTAATAGATACAGCGCTTCCTGTAATTAGTCCTGTGGGGCTGCTGAGGCTGGTGCGTGATGGGCAGGCTGACCCGGCTGGAAGCGACTCTCAGATCCACACAGAGGAGCTGAAGCTGGCCATAAAGTCCCAGAGGGGGGGGGGGGGGGGTTCGCTTCGTATGGATGAACCTAGACCGGTCTGGACTCCGTGTTCCATCTCAGCAGCGTTAAAACAGAGTCAATCTGGCCACTAGGGGGCAACAGCAAATACCACATTGAGCTGTAAACACGTAGCTAATGGGTGAGCTGTGGTTTTTCTGTCCTCCCAGTGAAGATGAATCCATCACACGCCTTCATGCCGTGTTTTGGCAACGAGAGTTTGTGGTCTAGAAACCCAAAAACCTAAAAAAAGAGGCCAGAAAGCTTCTAATTCTGGTGCTGATTATTTCTGTGATGCATCTGGGGCACAGAACACAGAACATGCAGACATTGGTTGGCTGCCTGCCTGAACGTAAGATGCCGGGTGGAGCCGATGCGGGTCCAGTCAGGTGCAGAACCGGCAGACATCACGTCTGCGTCTCGTTCTGTTTGATGTCAGTCTGATATCGGAGCAGCTGCAGGCGGGGCTGTGATCCACAACAGCCTCAGTCCTCCTCCAAACCAGGTCTACTGGAACTCAATTATTTAGCGCTGCTGCTCTGCTTCCACTGTAGGCCTGTCACCGGCTACGGCAGGGATTTGTGTGGGAGGTGCATCGTTACAGCCAATGAGGGCAGAGCTATCCTACATGTCAGGATGTCTTTTTTTTTAACCAGATTTGTATCCAGCTGCACATATGTGTGAATCACGAGGTGTTCAAACCTGAGAATTGCCCCATTACTATTTTTCATGGTATTAGCAGCTTTATGGAAGCAATGAGTCTTCATCTTGTTATCCAGAAGATCCATCGGCCGTCGCCGCCGTGCCTCAGAGGAGGCCAAAATAATCCCTTTTTATTGTGATAAACTCCACGAGGACGGCGTTCTCACAGGTTATTAGATTTTTTTTCTTTACATAACGAAAGCTATCGGTTTTAATCCGATTGGTATTAAAAACAGAGGAGAGGAGATTGTTGCTGCTGAGAGGAGGAGGCGGGAAGAAGACGAACAAATGAAAGCGAGCCTCAAGAGATGCGAGGATAATAACCTCCTGATTTAACTCCTGACACTTCTCATCTATTAGACCGGTTCCAGTCGGTCACATTAAAATACTTTATTTATGAGCATTAATTATCACACCTTATATGTGCTTTTCTTTCATATTTCTGACCCCCCTCCACTAACCTGTCCCCCCACATTTACCTGGTTTATTTCTCTTTATTTGAGCTCTTTGTGCAGAAACAAGCGTTTCGAGGGTGAGATTTCGCTGCTTTGCTAGAATTTGCTATGAATGCCTGAACTCATCAAACCCAACCTCAATGCATGCGTTTAACCCTTAAGCGACCGCCTGGCCCCGCCTCTCCGTCCAGGAGACGATCATTCTCATTATGTGATGTTGCTTCAGACGGTGATTTAAGGGTTAATGAGGAACCTGGATGAGTTGCTGCCTGAGTGATGATGACTGCATGTCCTTCCTCCACAGAAACAATTGAAGATAGCAGCTGTTGCACTTTCAGAAAAAAAAAATCAGTTCCTCTTGTTTTGGAAATCCAGTTTAGGAGTAGAAGAATGCAACTCTTGCTCTAATTACTTGTTGATTAAATATTTCTTGTTGAATTCTTTCCACACCTTTAACAGTTTTATTTCTCCTTCAGTCCCATCGAGTCCTGTCAGAACTTCTACAAAGACTTCACGCTGCAGATCGACATGGCCTTCAATATCTTCTTCTTGCTGTACTTCGGCCTCCGCGTGAGTGAAGCTCAACCTTTATTTACGGCCTGCTGTCTTTAACAATCTGACCTTTGACCCTCACCCTCCACAGTTTATCGCAGCCAATGACAAGCTGTGGTTCTGGCTGGAGGTCAACTCGGTGGTGGACTTCTTCACGGTTCCTCCGGTGTTTGTGTCGGTGTACCTGAACAGGAGCTGGCTCGGTAAGGATGCTCTGAAGCTTCTATTCAGAAGTCGCGGCGCCCACTAGTGGATTCAACGGGTGTGGCAGCTGCTAGCGGACACGCCTGATAATCTGAGCGCCAAACTGTGTGAATGACCTCACTATCATTATGAAATTTTGCATCAGATTGTCTGCTTGTGTGTGACGCTCCTCACCGGAGATCTCCGTGAGGGTTTGGGGATCTTTCTGTTGTTGTTGTTGAGGAACATCACCAGAACCTGCTGTCTTTATTTTCTAGTTGCATAACGTTGGGTGTTTCCTCCAATTATTATAAAGGTAGGGGGAGGTAGCGCTGGCTGCTGGTGCCATCTAGTGGCCGCGCTAGTGAATGACGTCTGAGTGTGTTTAGTGTTCACATCACTGTGGGCAATCCGTCACTGGTGGATTGAAATTATTTTATTATTCTGGTCAATCAGTCTATCAAATACCAAACGAGGTGTTTCTTGATCCTCTGGTGCTTCTGCTTTTACTTTGTTTAGTCTTTTTTTCCTGCACAGATGCCGTCCTGCACAAACGTTTCCCTCTAAATAATTAACAATGGATCAAATATGAACGTATAACACGTCAAACAGAGATCAGAGATAATCAGTGGAGCTCTCAGAGCGTCAGCCTCCTCCAGAGCGACTGTCGCTAACGCCATCACTCCTCAGCAGACCGTCCGTGGTCGTGTTACGCTGCAGAGCACGCCGTTGGTTTGTGTTGCTGCTTCATGTGTAGGTGTTGCTCTCTTTGTGTTGTTGCTCACTTCTTGTGCTTACTGAAATACAAATGCTGCTGCAGACACACACACACACACACACACACACACACACACACACACACACACACACACACACACACACACTCATTCCCGCTGCAGGTTGATTTACTGATGCATGCATCCACGTTTTCCTGTGGAAAACAGCGTAACCTGCATCGATCGGTAACGTCGGATGAGCCGCTTATTGACTGTTGGGCTAGTTTTTACCAACGGCTCACCCAGTGAATAAATGATAAAGCTGAGCATCGATTTTTACTGCAGGTGTGAAAAGAAGCGGAACATTCGTCTGACAGGAGATGAATGTGTTTCAGAAGAACATCACTTCCCAGATAAGAGATTCTTGTCTTGGTGGTTTCGGAAACAGGAAGTGGCTTTTAGCGTTAAATTGAAACTAAATGTCAGAAGTTAATCGTCTGCCGGATGATGAATGGAGGGGAAACAGGGTGTACTTTAGAGGGGAGGAAAGTGACTCCCAGTCAGGAGTCAGTTTGTTGTTTGCAGGCTGTTTTTACCTCCAGGCTGTTTGAATCCAACTGAAGCTGTCATCATGGGAACATCAGGTGTGATTTTTGCATGTTCTGATCGCTGGAGGTTATCTTTCATGACGGTTTGACCGTTTACATCACCGTCATGCCGGAGGACGTTTTTTCTTTCTCAATTGTTTTTAAAAAGTAAACAGAATGATCCAAACTTGAAAAACTTGACAGATTAAAATAACTCTTTGAGGCAGAACTGACTGGAACGTCTCTGATCAGTCTTCCTTCCCTTTAATTTCATCAAACTCAGAGTCCTGGAGTTATAATCTAAGGTTATTGGATTTAATCTGAATCTGAATTTAATGCAGATTAAATTTATAGGAAACGATTCAACATTTGGATAAATTAAAATGTAGTTTTCATGCTTTTCTCTATTTTTCTTTCAGCATAAATGATTCAAATGAAACAATCTAGTGAGGAAAAATGAGAATTTCTGCAAATTTAAATGTAATAATCTGATAATCTTCACACTCGCATCTTCCTAGACTTTCCATCAGTTTCTGTGTTTTTTTTCTGCCTTGTTTTTAAGCTGCACTTTTAATTGTAGCCTCGACAACAAAAAGCAGCTTTTGCATCAACTGTGATTAATTTTGGGATTATTGTAATGATTTTAAATCCACACAAAAACACTCTTGTTGCCCGAGCGAGTCTTTTTTCCACACTCAACATTCCCGGCTGTCCGCATCACGACGGGACAAAGACACAGGCTGTTCCCGTCCAAGATTAGAGGATGAAATTTGGTTTGTGAAGAGCAGTTGGGGGGTTATGGGATGTGGAGCCAGCTGACGGACAGACCCGCCTGGCCTCTTCGTTTCCCTGAATGAATCCTAAAGGAGCTTAAACTCTAATATCCTGATGGGAAAAGGGTTTGCTCTAAGCTGGCCGAACACGCCTCATCTCTGGGAGGATGCTATGAAGGTCTGAAATCACATTCTGAAAAAAAAAAAAAAAAGATGCCAACCTGTCGGCTGCTGCCAGCGTGACGGTGGGTTTAGTCGAGAGCCGGACAGCCAAGACAGACATTCACCTCCAGACATGATTCCCACTAAGATGCTGGTGTACAGAGGGCCGGATGGGGGGACGCACACCCAGACGGTCTCCAACACAAGAAGGCGCAGGAAATCCACCGGGGAGCTCTTCCAGAAGGGCTACCGGGTCAGGATGGGTCACGGCCACGCAAGCGAGAAAGACCAGGACAGCATCTGGTACAACCTGGGCGCGTGTTTCCACGTGATCTCCTACTGGGGTAAGACCTGCAGGGCGTGTGATCGGAGGGGAATCTCCGCTAAAACTGGCATGTCCGGAGGCTTTGGGCCGTGTCAGCCGGAGCAGGTTCAGGATTTGTTTTACGTCACCCATCTGGCAAACGCTCACTAGAAACGAGACGTGAGCTTTGAAAAGACACGTCGCTTTAGAAAAGATTATTTACTTCCCTTTCTCCAGCTGAGTGGTTCCTGTGACGCCGCTGGTTTGTGCGGTTTGGCTTTGGAACGGGTCGTTTTACTGCGGCGGGTGTGAACATTTTAAACATGTCAGGTTGAGGTGTTCTGGAAGCAGAATCTGTTCATTCTTCCGTTAAATGCGTTCTAAATCTGGATTTGACGTCACGTCTGTTTGCTGAATCGATGGCGTGGCGGCGTCCACCTGCCTCTAATCCTGGTTTTCATCTCGTCCATGTCGGGAGCCAATCGGGTCAATAACGCTGCTGAGGGCTGACCAGCAGAAATCTATTGCTGAGCTTGTTTGATTTTAATGAAATTAGAGACTTAATATTACATTTTTTAATCAATATGAATCCAATGAAGTTGCCAAACATGGATGAAAGTATTAAAGGTACGTCCGATGATGCGTTTGCTGAACGCTGTTGTTTTTTAAACCATCTTGAAGTAACTCATTTATGTTTTCTTCCTCACAGGCTTGAGGTTTTTAAGGGCCTTAAGGCTGATACAGTTCTCAGAAATATTACAGTTTTTGAATATTCTGAAAACAAGGTGAGTGAATATTTCTTCCCTTCTTTGCATGTAATGCAGCATGAATACGCTGTATGTTCTGTAGCGTGTTGTGTTGTATGATCCGTCTGATAAAGTCTGACATTGAGGCGGCTTTCCGTTTGACGCCTCGCCGCTTAGAACCAAAGCTTTTTGCACAGATGTCAGGAAGTTCTTTTAGCATAATCTCATTGGCTCAGACCTAAAGACAGAACGGCACTCATGCAGGGATGCACGATAATGCATGCATTTAAATCTACATTAGTCTATATAAATATATTTATATAGTTTAATGGCATCCGTTCTGTAGAAATTAAATGAAAACTGAACTTCTAATTAAATGCAGCAGCTTTTCACAGTGTTATTGATTTCTTTTTCCTTTTCAACAGCCTGTTTTCATGTCTTACTTCTGGTTCTTCTTTTTTGAACAGTAACTCCATCAAGCTGGTGAACCTGTGTTCCATCTTCATTAGCACATGGCTAACGGCAGCGGGCTTCATTCATTTGGTGAGACGGCGGAGCGTCACGTTTTGTAATCAAAGACTTTCTCCTGGTTGTGGTTACCAATGTTCTTCCTCTGTTCCAGGTGGAAAACTCAGGGGATCCATGGGAAAACTTCCAAAATTCCCAGGCGCTTTCCTACTGGGAATGTGTCTACTTACTTATGGTCACCATGTCTACCGTTGGCTACGGAGACGTTTACGCTAAAACCACTCTGGGCCGTCTGTTCATGGTCTTCTTCATCCTCGGTGGTTTGGTAAAAATCCCTCTTCTTCCACCTTAAACCCCCCCTGCTACCTGTACAGGTGTGATCCGGTCCCAGGAGACGGCTGGATGTTGCATGTTGTTGTTTTATTGTCTTATTTCCTGATTCTGTTGTCACATGTAGAACTTTTACGTATTTTGTGGTTTAACCCCCCCCCCCCCTCCAACAAACACAGCCAGACAGGGGTGATTTATTAAAGCCTGGCTTAATGGATGCAGCGAAGTTATCAGACTCACTAATATTAAACAGGAAGCAGATATTTTGTGGAATAATAATAGAAAACATCCTCTCTGGGATTTGCCAGAGTCTCCTGATAAAGGACGGAGACAAAGATCGTTTGGAGGACGCCGTTATCCGGATCATAAAGTATTACTCAGGACTGGATTAGCAGCGCCCCGACATCCCGTAATATCACAGGGTCGAAGAGACTTTTAGATGTCCTTGAATCGCCTCATCAGAATGCACCGACCACGACTAAAGTTCTACGACTCAAATGGATTTTAAACTTCATCTTTAACACCTTAAGTATGTGAGACACTTTAAGACGAGGCAGAAGACTTTAAGGTCAACTCACCTCCACAGCGAGGGAAGGTCAGCGTGAGCGTCACGGTTAAACAGCCAGTTTCTGAAACCCAGAACGAGTGAGAGAGAAAGTTAAGATAAAACAAACATGAGAGGAGTTAATAATTATTACAGTTACTATTAACCGAAGACTAACGGACTCCTTTCATTAAATTATAATCCATAATCTGCTTCTCATGGTGTTTTTATTAAACATGCTACAATAAATCCTACAGCGTAAAACAAAAAGCGATGCTGCTTTAGAGTTCACTTCTGCCATCCATTTGTCAGCGCTGCTCAAATCAACCTGACGCGTGTTTGTTGGATGAAACATGGCGCATAAGGCTTCTCTATATTCCTCTGACTTTTATTTTCTGTCACAGATCCACAAAACGCTCACGAGCTTCATTTCTCTCCTTTATTCCTCCAAATACCCGTAAATATCGGTCTGACGGTTTCCATTTCATTTCCATCCACGTGGCCACGTTGACTTCACGTATGATCCTGACACAAATGAAAGGACCTGCTCTCCTTTGCTTTTCTATTTTTTAGTCTCTTCTTCTGTCTCCTATCTCTTCCTTAGGCCATGTTTGCAAGCTACGTCCCTGAAATCATAGAGTTAATAGGAAACCGCAAGAAATATGGTGGTTCCTATAGTGCTGTTAATGGGAGAAAGTAAGTATTCAAGGAGGCTGTGCTGCCTCCGCCGCAGTAGAGCCTTCTCTGCATGCCCTTTTCTTTGTCTTTTCCATGCATGTAGGCCATGTTTGCTCGCTACGTGCCAGAAATTGCTGCTCTCATCCTAAATCGGAAGAAATATGGCGGGAGTTATAACTCGACCAGAGGCAGAAAGTAAGTCAAACAAACGATCCAGAACGGCAAACTTTTCCTGGTGTGGTTTTGTGTGACTCAAGTGGTTGTAGCCTCAGACGTGATGATGTCATCTGAGATGTAGTGATGTCACTCAAGTCACACGGTGACTGAAGAACTGGGCCTTGATTCATGTGCAGAACCGATCGCTGCTTTGACTGTGTGCTGTCAGCGTTGTGAGCGAATGTTTGCTGCTACACTGCAAAAACATCTCAGCCTGTGATTTACGATGTCGTCCAGTCCTAATGTCTGTTTTTAAGACAAAAACAAATGAATACATTTTAAATTGCTTTCCAGGCCGTGGTTCAAATACTCCTAGAACTTTTTTTTTTAGAACTTCTCCTACCTTTAAAGCTCACCGCCCGTCTTTTTTCATTTGTTTTGAGACATTTGGACCTTGAGAGCCTAAAAATATTGATAATGATATGATATGCTTTTAACGATTACTAGTGATTTTACAATTCCAGTATTTGTAAAATTTATTTTTCCGTGTATTTTTTTGAAAACGAACATATGATAGAAAAAACATGTTACTTAAAACGACGAGGTTGAGGTTTACCTGTACTTTCACATCATCCCAAAACAGTTAAGCGACAGTTAGGATTAGCTACTCAACAACCCACGTTGATCAATTCTTCACATCTTTTTTTCCTTTTTATCCATCGCTATGACAACGCTTTTGGTTCCACTTTGTTTACATCACACAGCTGCTTCTACAGTTCAAGAGGCGGTGTGTTCATGCTCCCTCCGACACGAGACTCTTAATGAGATCCCGTCGCGTGCGATGAAACACTCATTTCTAGTCTTGTCATTGGTGTTTCAGATTGAAGAGATTATAATCTGGAGATTCTGAGCGTGTGTGATGGCACCTGACATTAAAGCTGATGCTCGACGATGTTTTTGCAGTGTCGTCGTGTTCTAATGTTTTGTTGATCATCAGATGACATGTAGGATTTTTTCACTAGACTAAAAACTGTAATTATGTTATAGGACCCTATATACACAATCTAAATGTTTGCTTAGGGACAGGCGTGACTTTTCCTGGTTAAATAAAAATAACTATTTAAAACACTCAGAAAACACAAACTTCCACTGAGGGAGCTCAGTTCCCCCTAAAAAGATCCCTCCTCCATTCTCCCTGTGGTACACCTTTATTTCTAAATAAATTTGTAATGGAGCTCACCTTTACTGGACTGTAGCGCCCTCTCCTGGTGGGAGCACTGCATGTGCAGCTTCTCATCACTCCTCCCCAAACAATCCTAATAGACAGATAATAAGAGACGTGTGTGTCAGTTATTCTACCTGGAGCATCAGATAAAAATCCTACATGTTTTGCTGCTTATTGTCAAAATACATTTGTGTTTGTGTATCAAGTGTCGTTGTGTTCACCCCTCCCTCACATGGTTATACAGGAAAAATAAAAGAAATATCCAATCAAAGGATTTAGTCACCTCTGCCAATACATCTCACCAGTTACCTTTAAACTATGTGTGTGTGTGTGTGTGTGTGTGTGTGTGTGTGTGTGTGTGTGTGTGTGTGTGTCTGGTATTTGGAAGGTGAACGATAATTATTGTGAATTTAGGATAAAAATTGACAACACAATAATTTCGGTCTCGATGAAGCGCTCACACATCCAGTGCCGTGTGTCATCGCTTGCTTCTTGCTTGAATTGAGTTTTTCTCTTGTAGAAAAATGTTTGTGGCCGTGTTTTGTCTTCGCTTTGCTTCGTGCATTCTTGGCCTTCGTCTTCAGTCCGACCTACACCCTCAGGACCGAACCGAGTCCTGGGTCCACCAGATCGGAGACTCTGAGAAACTATTTAAACCTTTTAGCCCGGAGTTGGATGAGAAGATCGATGCTCTTAAGAATAAACGTGTAGCTACATCCAGGAGACGATTAGCTTAGCTTAGTTTAGCATGTATCTTTATGTAAAAATGCATTACAGCTGTACATTGGATCTAATAATTTCTCCAGGTGAGTGGATGAAAAGATCTTTAGATGATGTCAGCGCTGATGTCATCGTAGAGCTGGTCTGTGAAACACTGCTCCCTTGACCTTAGTCCATGTTTGTTAATACAGCAACGTAGGAACTCCGCGCCAGGCCACACCCTGTTGTAAACCCAGCACACCAATGGGTGTACAGATGGGCGTCGGCCAGTAACGACCACGACAGCCACTCTGTCACCCTTGTTGAAAGATGGTGTCCGACAAGCAGTGCAGGGTTGTAAATAATTGTTGTTGTTGTTGAACCTGGCTGGCTCCAGCTCTGCAGACGAGTCATCCGTCAGACCTCCATCTTCTCATCTAATCCAGGCGATAAAATAAAAGAGCGTCTTTTCTAAAATGACTTTAACACTCAGGCGTCTGCGTCCGAAGCTCTGCGGCGTTTCTAGAGATGGATGCCTCCAAACAAACTACTTCTCGCTTCTAGCACTAAAAAGCCAAATCTTTGCTTCTTTTGTTGGTTTATTAAAACAACTCATCTTGTCATGTTTTTTGTCCGTCTCTTATAATTTTGTGTTTGTTATGTTTAAATATGTTAAATATGTAAATAATAATAATGCACATTTATTTTTAATGCTTTATTTTATCATTAGCTGGACAGAATTATCCGTAGTTATGAGCAAATACTCCAAATCTGTGTCTGTACTGTAGTAGGTGGTGCTTTTATTCTGAAACTGAGTTTCAGAGTAAGAGAAATGATTTCATGTTACTGAAGGGATTAGAGTGGTTTTAGACTTCAGTATTTCATAAATGTGCTGTTTAATCTGTTCTAGTTTGATTTGGTTACCACAAACTGACTGATAGTCTATCTGACCAATAAACCGTGCACACACACACACACACTCTGCAGAGGGTTTCTTTCATGAAGGATCTGTGATGTGAGGGAAGTGGAGATCGACTGTGAGCTGATTTCATCATCTCTGACCCTTTATAACCTGATCCTGAAATCCTGGCTGCTCTCCGAGCGGCTCGTTCACGACAGGAACGTCAGGCCTTCCTCATTACTTCTCACATCCATCATTGCCCTCATCTCACCTTTTTTGGTTTCAGGACGAAGACGATGAAGCAATAGAGGCTGAATGTTTTGGTTTTACTTTCCTTCTGCACCTCGTTTTCCAGGCACATCGTGGTGTGTGGCCACATAACGCTTGAGAGTGTGTCCAACTTTCTAAAAGACTTCCTACACAAGGACAGGGACGATGTCAATGTAGAAATTGTTTTTCTCCATAAGTAAGTAGGAAAAGTGCATTTTATTGTGAAAGAGAACACTGTTGTCTCCTCAGAGGACGTCTTCCTCCTCAGATTGAAGAGCCTCTCTTTTGTTCTCTCAGTATTTCCCCTAATCTTGAGCTGGAAGCCTTGTTCAAGCGTCACTTCACCCAGGTGGAGTTCTACCAGGGGTCGGTGCTCAACCCACATGACCTGGCCCGCGTGAAGGTAACGCCTCCTCTGGGCTCGACTAGTTCATCCTGATGAGGCTGACTCAGAAGCATCTGGACCAGCATCTAGTCCAGCTGCTCCAGATTCAGCCCTCAGGGTTCCTGGTCCCTCTGAGTCATCGAAGGGCCCGCCTTACGCCGCCTCTGATTGGATGATTTTCTGTTTGTTTACAGATCGAATCAGCTGACGCCTGTTTAATCCTCGCCAACAAATACTGCGCTGACCCCGACGCTGAGGACGCCTCCAACATCATGAGGTTTGTCGTTGTTTTGTAGCATGGGTGGGGTGGGGTGGGGGGGGCTGCTCTGATTGTAATGCATTTCGGGGATTGTTGTGTGGTTAATATTTGATGTGGTAACTTTTGGATGAGCTTTTCTAAAACATGTCCTGTCACTCAAATGCAACACAATCAGAGAGAAGGACTTTTAGGGAGATTTCTCATGGCTGACGGATGGTTTTATGTCTGATGCCTGGAAAAAAAACTTTTTTCACTGAACCAGGGTGATCTCCATCAAGAACTACCATCCAAAGATCAGAATCATCACTCAGATGCTGCAGTACCACAATAAGGTAAATACAAACAAGTAAATCTGTTCTTTTAACTACAATATAGATCAACTGATGGATTTAGTTGTCAATGTTATTTATTTTGAGCTTTTATTGGATCACGTTTTCCCTGACGTTCTCACCTGAGAAGAACCTTTAAGGTGTTTCCTCCGTCAGTCGTTCTGAAGATGCTTTTTCGGTCAAAGCTCGCATGCGGCTCTGCTTGCCCCCCACCTTCAGGCCCACCTTCTGAACATTCCAAGCTGGACCTGGAAGGAGGGCGACGACGCCATCTGTCTGGCCGAGCTGAAGCTGGGTTTCATCGCCCAGAGCTGCCTGGCTCAGGGCCTCTCCACCATGCTGGCCAACCTTTTCTCCATGAGGTCCTTCATCAAGGTACGACTCTTCCATCTGTGCTCCTGGAATGAACACAGAAGAGACAAGAAGAAATTAAACGTGTCAAGAAGCTTTCTGCGCTCTTGGTTCTAGATCGAAGAGGACACCTGGCAGAAGTATTACCTGGAGGGCGTCGCCAATGAGATGTACACTGAGTACCTGTCCAGTGCCTTCGTGGGCTTGTCCTTCCCAGTAATTTGCGAGTAAGAATATCAACTTTAAATTTAGAATTATGGGTCATCCTTAAAGAATTAGGTTTCTATGGCAGCTGTTTTTATTTTAGAGGGTTTTAAGTTTGATTTTTGAACCAGTAACAGAATCACCATAGTGATAATAATTAGAATGACTAATAAATGTGACCTTGAGATGGTGTGATTCAGGTTTATAATAACACATCCATACATTTACCAGCCACTTCTCAAGAACGATTTAATACTCTGAATAAATTTCATTTTTAACTGTTGAATTATTTAAAGTCTCAGAAAAACTAGGATGAATCAGAAAAGGTTTGGAAAAAGAGTCACGTAGCTAGAATGTTGTTTTCCTTTCATTCTTTGCAGGCTCTGCTACGTGAAGCTAAAGCTACTGCTGATCGCTATCGAGTACAAGTCCGACCAGAGGGAGAGCAGGTGGGTTCACCCTGATCCCATCATGCATTGTGGCAGGAGATTGGTGCAGAACTCTCACGTAACTTCTGATCATTTGATAAATCTTTGCAGCACTTTGATCAACCCCGGAAACCACGTGAAGATGCAGGAGGGAACGCTGGGCTTCTTCATCGCCAGTGACGCCAAAGAAGTCAAAAGGTAACGAGTGACATCAGAAAGCAAAGTTGGGTTTTCCAGTTCATTGGCCGTCACGTCATTCAGCATTTTCATCTACGCTTATAAAACGTAGGAACAACCAAGGCGTCATCTGATTGGTTAATTCTGAGCCTGTCTGGCTTACCTCTTAATTTCAGTTCTTAATTATGTATTAGTTAAAAAAAACAAAAAATAAATAAAAGTCAAGTTTACGTTATTTTACTCCCCTTGACGTCTGTCTGCCACAAATAGTGGAATCATTAAATCACCAGTAAACTAGTGATTTAATGATATAATATCATGTTACTGTAGAATAAATGAGAATAAAACATACATCATCATGTTATTAGCCCATGGCAACCCCCGTGACCCACAATGAGGAAGAGCAGGATGAAGACGACAAATGGAATTGTTTTCTTTCTACTATATGAAGATAGATTTATATTAATCAAATATTATTACAATGCATTCTTAAATAAAGTTCATTACAGAACAGGGAACAGTTCTTTTCAGTTTAGCCTGGAGACGAGTTCATCCAACTTACGTTGCGTCTCCTGGAACCGATTAACCACGTAAGCTGAGGTTTAACTGTTATTAATTCCACATGAATGTGTCTGTTACTTGTTCCCATTTGAACTAATTAAAAAATCCTCCTTCTGTGTGTTACCAGGTTTCTAAGTGCTGTCGCTAGTTGTTAGCTTGTTTTAGACCAGAGATAAAATTCTAGAAAGCTTTGGAGGCGCCTGAACGTCACTTCTCTTCCACAGGGCTCTGTTTTACTGCAAAGCCTGCCACGATGACATCACTGACCCCAAACGGATCAAGAAATGCGGATGCAAGAAAGGTAAGGAGCTGTGTTAGAAACCGTAACTGACGTCAGTCTGACGATGGGATGCTGTGTTTACCTGACCCACATGTGTCCAAACCACTTAGTTCCTGCATTCATTATTCAAACCCATCACTTGTGTGTGAAGAAAGGCCACTGGATATCTTTGTGGCACCAAATCAAACTGGTGTGCTCCCAGTTTCCCTCCTCATTAGGAGTCTCTTCCCCCAAACGGCTCCACTGGTTCCCATTACTGGATCGTTTCCTTTTTACTGGCTGATGTTTTTCTACTGAATGAGAGATTCTGTTCTCAGCTTACCGTTCTGAAGCCTGATCAGGACAGAAACAGCTGGTGAAACATCTCATCACTATTTTATGACATCATCTGGTGGAGAGTTAAATTAGCCTCTAGCGCCACCGACTGTTCATCTCTAGAGGTGTGGAAAGTTTCTGTGAGCATATTTTGGTTTTAAGGTAAATAGAAATCATCAAAACAACTTTGAGATTAGGTTTTGAAACCTCAAGATTAAAATATCTAAAATTATAATCCAGTTCAGGAAAGCGCCTGTAGCCGATTGGCTGCTACTGCTTCTTCATGAAAGGCTCATATTATTAAATTATTATGAGTTATGTCAGTGTGGACGCACACGCGTGTGAACTGGAGGTTTGGGTGAACTGATTCTTTCAGGAATTTTTGCTCACGATCAGAGGATGGAGAGAATTCCTGGCTGTTTAAAACACCTCCAGTTCTCCATGTGATTTTCACCTGCTCTGCAAACAGAGAAGTGAGAACCGAAGCGCCGCAACACCTGTGAACACAGCCTCAGTGTGTGTTCTGTGGGTTTGTGTGTGTGGATGCTGTGTTGCAGTGGATCTGATAGCTTTGTGCTGTTAACAGCACAGGCAGGAGGATAGATGACGTCTCTGACTGTGAAAACATCACGTGTTGCTTGTTTCATTTGTGTTACAGATAATCCTAACATTTGATGTATTCTCTTCCTGCTGCTCGGGACACACTTCCTTTAATATTCCCTTTATAGTGTCATATTGTGAGTAACATGGATCTGAAAACAGCCTGCTGCATGTAGAGGGGTCAATGCTGCCTGGAACCCCCCCACCCCTCCCGTTGTAATGTGCATGTCACTTTCAAAATGAGAAAAAAAATGTGACTTTAGAAATGATTCTGGTGCTCAATATTATTTTAAAAGATTCAAAAAAAGCAAATCTGAAGATTAAAAAACAATCAAGGGATTAAAAAACCACCAATATGGATTCCTGGAGAAAATTATCTGATATTTGTAATGATAATTTTAATTTACTCAAGTTAAAAAACAGAAAAAGGGGAATCTAGATTCTGGGTGTAGCTCTATTATTCTTCAAAATGCTGCTGTAAAGGCTCTAAAAACTGTTTACAAAGGTTTGAGAATCATTTAAAGGCTTCTGTCGTGTCTCAACATGACATAAATAAATTAAATTGATTTAGTTTTCAAGTAACCTGATATTCATTCACATTGTTTCTGCTGGTGTGGATTAATTTTAATTTTAAATCTTTAATTTCAGTCATGAAGGTCTTATAAAGTTAAAGACATTTAACTTGTTGAAAGTGGCAGAAACTCATTGATATTTCCCAAAAACCCGATCAGGGAGAATAAACAAATGTGAGTAGTGAATTTTTAAATTCGTTGTATGCAGTGCTCCACATGACCACCAGGTGTCACTGCAGCCCTGCAATATTTCTAATCTCTGGACACAAACCCAAACAAGACAAAATTTTCTTTGCAGAATTGTGAATTAAATTGAGAGTTTTTTTTGGAGAGGAATTATTTGTTCCTGTCTGATTTGGATGTTTTATAGATTTACTTGAGTCCAGAAAACTAGTTTATTTATTACCTTTGCTTCAGCTGGGATTAGAACACCGCAGGGCCTTTTAACAGGTTGCAGCCATGCAGCAGACATGCAGTAACACGGCAGGGGTCTTCCTGAGGTGAAAGGTACCTGTAAAGCCAGAAAATCAAGAGGGAGTTTCTGTTACATGAAGTGCTGGAACCGTTTCTGACCTAGAGCCACATGACTCCAGCACCGTGTGATATTTCCCCCTGAAATGACCCTAAAGTGAACGAACCGAGACACTAATCTGATATTTGCACGCTGTCCTGACCAGCAGCAGCCTTCCTCTGTGCCCTGTCTTTGCCTTTGTCCACTCTTCCTCCAGAGCGACCCTCGACATTAACCTGCTCTTCCTCTCCTCTCATCTCGACCCGTGACTGTAGCCAAGACGGCCGCCTACAAGAAAATGAGACTGGCATGTTGTTTTGATTGCGGCCGCTCAGAGCGGGACTGCTCGTGCATGCCGGTTAATGTACGTTGTAACACGGAGTCCCCTCAACGCGACATCCCACTCTCTGCTGTCTCTGTTAATGATTGCTCAGCCACTTTACGTGCCTGTAAGTTGTCGCCATGACACGTGCTCTTCAGTGTTCGTAGCCGACGCCGTGCTAAACGTGCTAACCGTGCAGTGTGTGTGCGTGCTGTCGTGGATATGGATGTGGCTTGGCTTGTGTTGTTGCTTCTGGAGGCGATGCCTGAGAAAGCCGGTTGACTGTTTTAGCTGCAAATCGGATCATTAATGCTAAATGTGTTCCGAGGTGCCCCGCCCCCCTCCATCCAGTGACCTCACTAGGAGAACGTAAAGCTGGTGGAGAATCAGCATCTCTTTAAATGATTAGTGTTGATAGGCGTGTCACTGGAGAGGGGAAGCTAAATAATGTGTAGAATCTTGAATGCACAGCATCCAGAAAGGGGCGAGGAGGATAGGATTTGAAATATTTATACAAATAAATGCCACCGACGATTAAAAAGGGCAGTTTTGAGAGCACCTGGGGGGATTTCCTGAGGGCAGCGCTACATATTGAGGTTAATGTACTGATTTCATTAAATTAGGATCAAACACTTGAACCACCACGGGGTGTAAAATCTCTAAAACAAATTCACCGCCAGGAGAGAAGCTCCGAGTGTCGAGTCTCGTGCTGCCGATGAAATCCTACGATAAGATGACAGGAAGGGGAATAGAACCGGGATGTATGCAGGAGAATTCAGAGTATGAAGTGGTGCTGGATCACTCTGGATCGCGTGGATCCTTCATGTTCGTGTTGTTCCCCCCTGAGCTGCAGGCCGTGTTAAATCACACTGATGCATCATGGGAAAGCGCGCAGGGCGTTGATAGAATTTGCTGCAGACTGTCACACACTTTTAGAGAACGCTCCTTGATCAAACACCATCCTGTGTAGTCGAGCATCGCTGGGCATTTCCACCCCTCGACACGTCTTCCAGGCTCGCGCGCTGCTGTGAGCGTCGCCTGGCAGGCCGAGCTGGAGCCGGAGTCGCTGTCGACGCGGCGCAGGAGGTGCACGGAGCGAGGCCTTATACGCCCTGACATGGAAATTATGTTTGCATTTTCATTTTTGGAGTGCTACCGGTTGTCATGAAACTCAGCCTGACAGTTCCTAACCACCAGGCAGCCCAGCGCCCCGCCCCTCTCCTCCTCTCTTGTTGCGGGACAGATGCTAGCCTGTTAGTCCTGCGACTCTGCTCGCGCCCCCCCGATTGCAGGCGACAGATGCCAGGACCAGCAAGGTCCCTGTTTGAACACTGCTGTCACTGTCCTGCCTTGAGCTCAATGCATGACCTTTATTATGAGCACGGGGCTGGAATAAGGTAGTAATGAGCACGTGTGGCCTCACAGGAAGTACCTGTGCAGGTCGAGTGTGACAGCGCAGAAGAAGAGCAGGAATAAATATGTTACTGATTTAAGAACAGTCTCCAGCCACACGCCAGAAGATTTCTAGATGATATTTTAATGGCTGCAGCTCAGAATTTAATGACATGAATAAAAACAAGTAATAATCACTGCATTGACAGATCTGCAATTATAAATTCAAATTAAATCAATCGAATCTGCATTTATTTCTAGGGTTATACATGAAAATGCAGCATTTGTGGCTCCTCCCACAATTTTATTTATTTTAATAGCGAATCAAAGCCAGCCATTTAAAGCCGACGCCCACCTGATATTTTATATGAATATAATTTTTTCTGAATTAAGTAAAAACTGAAATGGGCGTCATTCTAGTTTCTGACATTTTAAGAAAGAATAACACCTGACTTCTTTACAGCGTTCTATTTTCCTCCCTGATTATGCAAAAACTCTAGGACCACTTTCTAAACGTAGCGGGCGGGGTCCCGGGTCAGGAACCAGACTGACTGTTTGTGTTCAGGAGGTGAAGATGATGATGCTTTACTGACTGGATGGCTGATACTAACGCTCCTACCTGACCAGTGTTTGAGTTCTCACGCTTTGCTCGTGCTGCCTTCAGGCACCGCTCAGATATTAAAGCGCCTTAAGACAACCTGCCGCTTGCCGTTGATGATTTGCTTCTCTTACAACCTCTAACCTCTCATCTGTCTCTATATTCTCCTCAGCTAAAAATAGCTATAATGGATATATCAAGTCAAGTAAGTTTCTCTCTCTCTTTTTCTCCCCTCCACCCATCGCCGTCTCTAACCTGATGTATTTCACTGTTTGCTGCTCATTGCCCCAACCTGTCCATCATCATCCATCATTATAGTGTACAGACGAGGGGTGGGGGGGATTCTGACTCAGCAGTAGATGGCGCTACAGCTTCATTGAGCACAGGGGGAATTAATCCGGAGTGAATGCATTCAGGACGTTCTAATAGAGATTCAGACAGGAGGAATTTAAAACGAAGGGTGTAATATTTTCCTCTGTGGGTCGGGATCCGTGATCGGCAGCAGAACTGCCACAACATGTTGTCGTGGAGAATTGCAGCGTGTTGGACACGGGGCAGATGAAGAGAGGAGGTCTGAAGCAGGGAGGATAATCTGCTCGACAGCTGACGGTTGAAATAATCATCTCCCTTCTCCGGTTTTAGCCCCTAGCCATTCTTCAGAGTAACAAGAACTCTTTCCCTCTGGTTCCTCTTGTCTGTTTTAACATCTTATCTTCACCAGTTTCACCTCTAATGGAGCTCAGAGCTCAAATACTGACCAGCTCCTCCTCATCAGGCATCACGGAGCAGCCAGCGGTTGTCCATTCACGTCGCTGCCTCCTGGTTGTTTTAGGTTAACAGTCGCTGGAACACCTGGAAAGATATTTATTAATTCATGTTTATTATAAATATCACAGCGAGTGGCAATCCAGCATTTGATTGGTCGCTGGACCAAGTGCTTCAGTGTTATTTAATAGAAAAGAGTTTTTTATGAAATTATTCAGTTATTAGCATTCTTGTGCCAGAACGGATCAGTCCCCAAAAAGCACCGATTGCTCTTTAATTATAAGATCTTTTATTAACACAAAGGCCGTTCAAATCACAATGCAAGAATTTCACATAAACACACACACACACACACACACACGATTCCCAGAGGATTACGAAGACACGCTGTTTCACACCCGTTGGACGTTTACAACTTCTAGTTTAGGTGCTTAACTTTGAGTTAGAGCGATGGAATATATTTATTCTGACTTGAATGATCAGGATTCCGTTGAACAGAAGCTAATCTTGACCCCTCTTCACCCAGACGGTCCCCTAGCCCCGCCGTCCCCGTATCAAAACAACTCCTCCAAACCGAACCACAGCCCGGCCACTAGGGGGCCTCGTAGCGGAGTCGCCGCGGTGTCTGTCCCACTAGTTAACAACCGCAAGGGAAGCCTGTTGCCGTCGGCGCTGAGGCTGAACTTCGTCGGTTCCGGGGACCTGGGCCAGCCGGGTCCACTGGAATCCAGCAGCCGGCTCCAGAGGGCACGAAGCCTCCCAGTGAAGTACAGATACCGCCCCAGCCACTCCAGCAACGCCACGCTCAGTTACAGGAACCGTAAGGGCTGCTCCCCCCACACACCCACCCACCTCCCTTTGGCGTGTTTGGCAGGCCTGAGCTCAACGACAGCACAACCGAAGCATGGGCTTGCCAGGCTGGAGTGGTTGCATGTGTAGCATTCCTTACTAATGACCCAGTGTGTGCAGCTGTCAGCTGCGAAACATTAAATATTGAACAGGCCAAGCAAGATGTGAAAGGCCAGTGTGTTGGAGCATCCCCTCTCCGCAGGAAGCCCCCCATACTTCAACATTTTCCATTATGGTGTCACTCTTGGACATGCTAGCAGCACATCTGCAGAGGAGCGAGGTCTTTGACTTTTTAATTTCATTATGAAGAACCGTTTGCAGCTTTAAAATATATTCCCTATGACCTGTAACAAGCCATTCCGACTGTAAACAACGACTATTAAAATGCAATTAGCAAAATCACATTTATTGCCGCTTGTTTATTTTAACAGCTGCCACAGAGTTCTTCTCGTCGGCTGCGATATTAGCTCGTGAAAATATTTTCCTGATTACTTTACTCCAGGGTAAAACCCGTTCCCCGTGAAGAGCTCGGTGGAGCTTCGTGCGGTGATGGAGACAATGTCCAAGGGGCATCTCAGCTGTACATAAATCACTCTGGCACAAGAACCAAACTAATTATATGAGCCAATGGCGTCACTTCCAAGATGAAGAAAGACCAGCAATCTAGGCTGGAGCCAATATTGGCATGAAGACGCCTTATTTATAATGTTGTTTATAGGTTATGTCCTTAATTAAATGAGACTAATGTGAGTGATTAGCATGGCCGAAAGAGACTCTATCCAAGGCTGGGGGAATAAACTAACAGGGGATTTGAAATCAGAGTATCCTCTCTGCTCACATGATACCAGCATAAATGTGTTGATGTGTTTTAAAGCCACTGGCGTGATGGTTGATGATGACACTGTTGCATGTCTGCATCTCCATACAATCAAGCCGGCATCGATCACATGTTTCCTGTTGTGCCGTGCAAACATTTCCAATCTTCCATTAGCTCTGAGTTCACTGACCTCCTGTCGTGCCGTGTCATCCTTCTAACGTTTGGACTTCTGCACGTCTTCCGATGATTCGCTTCCCTCACGCTGTTGCTTTCTCTTGCAGTTGAAGAGGACCAACAGCTGGCGCTATCGCCTAAAAAAAAAGGGGGCAATGGAGGCATGAGAAACTCTCCAAACTCCTCTCCAAAGATAATGAGGTAGGAATGCTGTTTCTGTTAGCTGCATGACCAACTCATAAAGCTCTCTGAATACAGGAGACTCCATCACCTCTCTTGTCTTGTCCTAAAATGTGACTAGTGTTTATTTGTATTAATGCAAATGACATCAAAAAATCATTATATAAATTCAAAATAATGCAATATGGTAATAACTACATTTAATTATATTGTTTAAAAAAGTTTGGCGGGCTGGATTATGAAGTCTAATGGGCCATACATGGCCCGCGGGCCATAGTTTGCCCATTCCTGGTGTAGATTTTTATTTCAGGACAATAAATTTTGTTATGATTCAGTAATGCACGAATAAAACTTGTTCCTCAAGAATCTCTGAAACTAGAAAATAAGATCCAGCTTCAACACGACCAGCTTAATTTGTCTTTTTGATGTGGGATGCTAATGCTAGCTCTGTGCTGCTAAGAAGCCAAGTAATGTTATTGGTTTAAACTGGAAAGGGAGGCGAGTTTAAATTAAAACGACATTTCTCACTCCGGTTCAACTTTAAAGATCGTGTTTGTGTGGTCCCGTTTCGGAGGTGAACCTGTCAGACTTGCAGAACGACGCTTTGCCACGAGGTTTCAAGTGACAACCGCAGTCTGCAGCTCCTAAACAGGCCTGGCACTAATGACAGCAGCAGCGAGCTGAGAGGCTCTAAAGGATAGATAGCCCAGGGCCATTCATCTATTGTCGGATCCCTCTATGCTCTTTCCTGCACGTAAGGCCACAGATGATATGTATCATCACAATGAAAGGCGAGTTCAAATGCTACCTTGCTTTTATCTTGTCCCGTGAAATTAAATCGACGCTCATTGATTTTGACTGAGGATAACAATGTTATTCAACAAGGGGCCATTACAGGGACGATGATGGGGAGAGTCATCGTCATTAAAAACCGTCGTCAGTAAGCAGGCTTATGTATACGAAGTGGAATTGTATGGACGGAATTGGATTGAAACGGACAGATGACTTGATGAGCCCACCGCTAATGTGGCTGCTATTCGTTTGACATTTAAAAATTAAACCTACAATCGTCTGCATTGTTTAAACCTACGTAATAAATTATACAAACAACCATAAAAGGCGCCGTGTGTGCATCTTTCCCTTCTGATCTATGGCCTCTGCTGCTTCAGGTGGGCGTTTGATCCGTTTGATTTGGTTCAAAGTGGAGCCAGAGTTGAACCGCTGCGGGTCATCTCCGGACTCCTGGGTAACAAAAGCAGGCTCTCTGATGCTATAGCCACCAGCTAAATACCAGCCCGCTGAACCCATCCATCTACTTGTCATGCTAATACACTCCACAATACAGGTGGATGTGTTATTTCATCCAGCGTGTAGGCAGCAGACGAGCTGGAGAGGGATTCGCTGCCGTAGCCTCGGGGATACTTCATTGCAACACGCGGAGAAAAAAAAACATCTGGGTGTATACTATATCAAATGTGTTTTTACAGGACCTGCGGCCTCAAGGCCTTTGTAAATAAGTAATGATCAACAGATTGGCTGTGGGTTTTGAAGAGCAAGCCTTTGTCAGTTTGCATGATGAGGAGGATTTTCAAAGACTTGGCCGTCCTCTCCGCTCCTGCACCGCTGCACTCGGCTACCGCAGCCACGCTGAAACGGAAAATTTACATAATATGCATGTTTAGCTTCTACTTTACGTCTCTCTCAGCTGTCAGCGAGCTCCTCGGGAAAACACCTGGCTTTATGTTTTGTGGCCGTGACGCGTGAAGTCTTGTCAAACATGTCATCTTACCACTAAAGTAGTGAATTATGCTGCTGATCATCTTGAATGTTTAGAAGCGCGCTGAACAGGAATGACACCCGCATACGCCTCTGCTCCGTCTAATGGAACACAAAGGAGGAAAGCGTTCGGCTGCGGAGGCAGAGCCGCTTCAGGAAACTAACAGGTCCTGTCTGGGACTCAGCAACGACGACCTCGATGAAATTAACACCATTTCCACGGGCTCCTTGATGGGTCAAAGACACATCTAATTGTGGGATGTCACAATGCATTCGGTCACATCGGACCACGCCGTGACATCCGCGTCACGCCTGCCGCCACGCCGCCGAGGCAATTGGCAGTGCAGGATGGTGACAGGCCGTCATGGCTGACAGTGAGCGATAGCTATCTTGGCAGAGCTCTGCCTCACCAGTCATCTCCACAAGGACAAACCGCCGTGACAGCAGCTCCGCTGAGCGAGCGCTGAAACATTCCACTTCTGATGAAATATTTAGCCGAGGTGTAAAACCACTAAATGCTTTCACTCTTATTGGAAAGTGAATTTAAGAGCCGAACGCGAGCCGGTGACGCAAAACACGACAAGAGACTGAGACTTTACCTCTTTGTGTTGATTTACAGGAGACGGAATAACAACAGTTCATCAAGTTAAGAATGTGAAAGGTTTTCTGGTAAATGTGAGGATTATTCTTACATTTTTAAATTAGATATATTTGAGTTTTGGAGCGTTGCCCAGCCACAGAGGTCGGGTTGCGCCCTCGTACTTTGTTATCGTAAGTCCTGCTGAAATGAAATTTTCACCTCAAAAGAAAAAAAAAAACACTCAAATTCACTTTTAATGAAATTAAACCCTATCTCAAAGTTCTTGAAACTAGAAAATGACTGTCCGGTTGAGGGTTGGGGTTCAAGGATCCCAGACGAGGCCCACGCTTCCATCAAAACTTTATCCAGTACTTTTTGTGATTCTGCTAACGGACTGCTAACCAGAAGAAGACGTTTCCTCCTCCTCCCCCTCCCTGTCTTCTTGAAAGGACATCCAGGTCTTGCCTCGGGGTAAAAGAGCCCAAGGCAGGCTTTTTTGGCTTTGGTGTCTTTAGAGCCTGAGGGACGCGGCTCCCCCTGACACCGTCATGCATAGCTAACATGTTACTTAGAGGAGCGTTCCTTTAAAGCGCTCGCATCGGATTAAAGAGACGCCCTTCTTACCAGGACCCGCAGCATTTAAAATGTTTTTGACAGAGACTGAAGTCTGTCTGGTTTCACAGGAGATCAGCTCTGATCTGAATCTGACAGGGTCCATTTAGTGCAAATGGAGTTTTATTTTGAGGGGGAGGACTACAAGCCCCTGGACCTGATGGTGTTTAACTCCACCCTCATAAAGCTCCTTCCTTTGCCCATCATCTGGTGATGATACGATCATGTGATACTTCTCTTTAGGACCAGACTCCATCCGTCTGACCTCCTACGGTCAGTGTTGGGGGGTAGTTTACATATTAATGCCCTTCACTTGAAAAGCAAATACAATATATTTAAAAATATTTAAAGTGTGTTCTGTTATAGCTTTCATTACGCCGTCCGATGCTCTATACGTTAAGGGGGCGTTCTTGTAGCTCGGCGCTGGTGCCAGTCATCGCAGTGTGTCGCTGCCATCTCCTTCCGCCTGGCTGCCGCCGCCGATGTCGCTCCGCTTGATGACATGGCAGTTTAGTTGGCATTCCAGCAGATGTCTGCCGACAGCAACGAGCAGTCAGGGAGAAAAGGAGGAAAGCTACCTCCTAATTTCTTTTGAGATCCATAAATATTCTATTGATAAATGCTTTGGACGTCGTCATGATCGGTCATGATTGTTTGTTTTTCATTTTGTGCTCATTCGGTTAACTGATTTTCCTCATGTTAGTTGTTTTAAACCATCTTAATTGTCTCTGCTGCGTGAATTATTATTATTATATTTAATCAGGATGGGTACCGCTGATCCTCAAGGGATTCTGTTTTTAATAGGCTGTGCACAAAATGAATGATGCCAAACAAAACAGAATCTATATGACAGTACGAAACTCTACTACCTGGAGGATTCTGTCTCCCAGCCTCTAAAAATGGATTTAAAAGCACATCATTTTACTTTATTAGTTGAAATGAAAAGAAGGAGTCTATTTGATTCACAGCGTCTCCCCCCTCCCCCCTCTGTTCAAGCAGACACGACCCCCTCCTCATCCCGGGGAACGAGCAGATTGAGAGTATGGACGAGAACGTGAAGAAATACGACTCCACGGGGATGTTCCACTGGTGCCCGTCCAAAGACATCGAGAAGGTCATCCTGGTGGGTTCTGCCGCTACGCTCCTCTCACGTCATTGGTCCCTGGCACTCCCCTCCCCCAGTGACAGATGTGTCGTGTCACATAGCGCCATCATAGGTTGACAGGGCACTTAAACACTCCGTAATGAGGTGTTGGACATGTCATTTGCTTTATGGGGGCCCTGTGTATAGAACATTTCTTGTGTGCCATGTTTCACTCTCACAGTCATGAACAGCTTGATGGATTTCTCTCGTCACCAGAAGGAGAGAAAGCACTAACATCACATTTCTTTCCTCCTCAGACCCGCAGCGAGGCGGCCATGACCGTGCTGAGCGGTCACGTGGTCGTGTGCATATTCGGTGACGTGAAGTCGGCATTGATCGGTTTACGAAACTTCGTCATGCCTCTGAGGGCCAGCAACTTCCACTACCACGAGCTGAAGCACATCGTGTTCGTCGGCTCACTGGAGTATCTGAAACGGGAGTGGGAAACGCTTCACAACTTTCCCAAAGTCTCCATTTTACCAGTAAGTGTGACGACAGCAAACATCCAAATTAATTCAGCGAGGGTGGGGTGAAGAAGATGCCCCAACAAGAACAACCACACTGAAGCTGGTCTTCATTGGAGGAAGACTGAGATTTGTTATCTCAGCTGAGATAACCAATGTTCTCCTTGGCTTCTCTTCAAAGGGCACGCCGTTGAGTCGGGCGGATCTGAGGGCCGTCAACATCAACCTCTGTGACATGTGTGTCATCCTGTCAGCCAATCAGAACAACATTGATGATGCATCACTGCAGGACAAGGAATGCATCTTGGCGTCGCTCAACATCAAATCCATGCAGTTTGACGACAGCATCGGAGTCTTGCAGGCTAATTCCCAAGGTAAGGAGCGCCCTATCATAGTTCAATGCTCCGCCTGGGAGGGACAGGGCCCTGGCACAAAGAATATCCCTCACCGGATGCCGCCTGGCTGACCTGGTGTCAAAGCGTTTGACAGTAAACCCAACTGACTCTTCCTCAGGTTACCGTAACAACTGCTTTCTTTTCAAGACTAATTGGTGGCAACAAGAGAATACCTTACCTGCCCTGCATGTATCTGTTTTCCAGTATTTGTGAAATGATGTATGTATAATTTATGAGTGAAAAAGCGACGGAAGCTCTACATGATGGTCATCCTACTGCACTGACAGGAATGCTCTTAGAAACCATTTGACCCGAGGAGAAAAAGAAAACTCCCAGCCAATGTCATTATTTCTCTAATACATGTATGACCTCGAGTTCGCCTGAGTCAGCTGTAAGTGATGGATGTCAAAACATGGCCTATGTATAATACATAAGCATTGCTGATTTAATGTGCTTACTTGTCATTCTGCAGAAAGCAAGGAATGTCAATTCAATTTGGATTCAGTCTTCTTCTATTTCATGGCTCTGGACTGGAGTTTCTTTTTGAGTGCATCTAAAACACTTTTCCAGTATTACATCACATCTATTATATACAGTATGGGCTAATGCAGGATCTTGTGGTGCTTTAGCCTCACAGCTAATCTGTTGAATGTGTGCTTTATGCCCAATCAGGTTTCACGCCTCCAGGAATGGACAGATCCTCTCCTGAAAACAGTCCGGTCCATGGATTAGTAAGGCAGACGTCTGTCACCACCGGGGCAAATATTCCCATCATAACAGAACTCGGTATGCTGGATGTGTAGCTCTGGAGTTGCATGTTAATTCAGGTTCATAAGATTAAAAAGACAGGATGCTAGGACATTTATCAGTGCACTTAGACTAAACTAAAGAGCAGATAGTTTTACCAGTAGTTTGGTGACAGCTAGCAGCTAATGGTGAACTGATTGATGAGATAAAAGTGGAGTATTTATGTGTTTGTCCCTTGCTGACTTGCTCCCGTAACTGTTTCTCCTCAACACTTGTCTAGCACCATTAGCAAAGCCAGGCAAAATACTGCCAGTGATTTCATTCAGTCAGGATAAAAGCAGTGGGACCAGCATACAAATGATAACAGAGCTGGGTAAGAAGTGCCTCTGTCCTGTACTGCAGTGTTGTAACCGCTGCTGCCTTCATATCAGCTTCCTTTTGATTTCTCTCACTGCACAAGAGGCTCAGTCCATTCCCATGGCATCACTTTGAGCACATTTCACCCTCGGTTCTGGATGAAATTGCCTGTCTTGTTTTGGCCCCTGATCACAAAGCAAAATTTTCCCTTTTATTTTTCTAAGAATTGCAAGGCCTTTGATCCCTCTAAAGTCCTCGTGGCTGTTTTTGCAGCATCTTCTGTCGGATCAAATTCTGCGGCCCGTGCCTTTCTTTCATCTCAGCCACGTTGATATGACTGACATTTACTTCTGTCCTCGCAGACGTAGCAGTTCTCCAACTAAATTTTACATCATTACTTTCTTCCAGCTACTGCATGTGTTTTTGTGCTCAAAGACATCTTCAAAGAAGGTTCTGGGGCAATGAGATACTTTCATTTGTTTTGACGTGCAAGTGCAAGTAATTGGAGGTTCTGTCTTGGATTTACAAGACAAACAATGACATATTGGTGCTACTGATACTGACTTCTGGGGGGGTTGGACAATATGCATGATGTCATGAGTGTGCATGAATGGCCTGGATATGGAATGTGGGCAGAGGCAAGTTGGCCACAAGGCCTGTACCAGACATTCAAAATAAAAATCAACAGGTTTTTCAATTCGGAAACAGGAAATTAAGGAGATTTCTAATACAGTCCATATCTGCTGCTACTGATTGTTGTGCACAATCACTGTACCTCTTTGTCCTCAACTATTTGCCTGATGCTTTTTTGAGCACACAATCCATCTATTTTCAGAACAATCCCTTGAGATCTAGATGGCAGTGGAGAAATTTAACATAATAATGAAGATTACATGTTTCCCCTCGCAGTGAACGACTCGAATGTTCAGTTCCTGGACCAAGACGACGATGACGACCCGGACACAGAGTTATACCTCACTCAGCCCTTTGCCTGTGGGACGGCCTTCGCAGTCAGTGTCCTGGATTCCTTGATGAGCGCTGTAAGTCAGACAGAACAGGAAGCAGAGCAGCTCTAACCAATAATGTCTGTTCTCTCTGCTGATGTTAAAACAACACATGACAAGCCTAGGACTTGTAGTACTTGAGATGCCTTCACCCGTCCGCCTGTGAGCGAGGTTAGAACAAAGCTGTCTTCAAGTGCACTGGAGTCTAGACAAAGGTAATGCTACCTAATGGACAGCCCCATCCATCATTTTAGTCAATAGTGTTGTCAGCGACCAAGTGAGATGTCACTGCAGAGCGTGACAAAAGACTGCAGAGGAAGTGTCCACACAACACTAATGTGCTGGGATTAAAGAATCATCAAAGGGAAGTCTATCATGGGGCTGAACATGCAGTCGATAGAACCAATGGTTCCAATGTTTTAAGACAAAGCCGGGTTGGTATCAACGTGTGCATTGTGTACGTGTTCCTTCACGGCACAACACAACAGAGCAGACTTTGGCTTTCATGAAAGATTCTCATGTCTAAATTCATTCCTTCAGACATACTTCAATGATAATATCCTCACCCTGATCCGGACGCTGGTAACAGGCGGGGCGACGCCGGAGCTGGAGGGGCTGTTAGCAGAAGAGAATGCCCTACGGGGTGGCTACAGCACGCCACAGACGCTGGCGAACAGGGACAGGTGCCGCGTGGCGCAGCTGGCCTTATACGACGGACCCTTTGCCGACCTGGGGGTAAGCCACTGTCGCCTGAGGCTAACTTCATGTCTGTGTACAATCACAATAATAGACTCTGATAGTTCATGATTAATCACAATTAACTTGTGATTAATTACAAAAAATCTTCAGTTAAATTGACCGTGTCATTCAACATACCAGGTGTCATGACCCATGTCACTCAGCCTCTGATTGACTAGTAATTGTTGCCCTGGTGGATTATGGTTGGTTAGGTTCAGCCATGAGTGGTATTTATGTTTTTTGAAAGCTAGAACTACTGAGTAACATATTAACTGAATTTTTTTCTTGTCTTTCAGGATGGCGGCTGTTATGGTGACCTGTTTTGCAAAGCCCTGAAGACGTACAACATGCTGTGCTTTGGCATCTACCGATTACGAGATGCACACCTGAACACCCAAAGCCAATGCACCAAACGGTGGGTACAGATCAAAACATGCAAAACTAACACAAAGTGCTTTAGATTCACAATCCTGTCCTGATGTTGGTCTTCCAGGTATGTCATCACCAACCCACCGTATGCATTCGAGCTGGTTCCCTCAGACCTGATATTCTGCCTGATGCAGTTTGACCACAACGCTGGCCAGTCTCGAACCAGCCTCTCCCATTCGTCACATTCGTCACATTCCTCCAGCAAAAAGAGCTCCTCCGCCCACTCCATCCCGACCACCAACCGCACCAACCGCACCAACCGCACCAAAAGCAGGGACAAACAAAAGTATGTGCCCCTCTAAAGCTGTCTGACCATCTCTGTACGTCAACAGTGCCTGCAAACGTTTTTGTCTGGTGTGTCCTTTTGCAGATGATGTGTGTGTATTTGTATGAATGTGAATGTCTATTACTGGGATGTCTTAGTTTTTTTCAAAGTTTCAAACACTACAGTTGAATGTGGTTGGAGTAGGACCACATCGTTGTATAACGGACAAATACAGCAACTACACAAAGGGCTTCTGTTTTTCCTGGGAGGAACCATAAACCCTGAATCCTGGGAGCCTTTTTTTTAACTGAAATATTTTTAGGGGGAGAAATTTGATGCCTATAGTTTATGCCAAGAACAATTATTCAATTCTAACATCCAAATCAACAGACAACCTCTTAGTATCTTTCACACAGCCTGAAATTTAAGAAAAAGCAGCTACAACAATTAGGAGTTAACTCAGAGAAATACAATCAAAAACAGACAGCAGGAGGAGATCAGGAAGCTCCTCCCCCTCAGAGTGGAGGACGAGGTCAGCTGACGAGCAGCGAGGATGGTAAGTGATGGTTGTTACCATGTTATTTTGTTTACAAAGCGGCGTTGTACGTATGTACAACACGTGTATTGCACGCCATTGGTTGTTTATACACATAAAGGCAACCCTGGGAACTTAAGATGTTGAAATAAAGTATTACTTGTGTGAAGGTATTTAAGTCATTTAAAGTGTTAATATAGATCCATTACATTGTGTTATTGTTATTATTGTGGAGGATTGCCAGTTTTTAGTACAGCCTACATAAGTGCATGTGTTTTTACATTCTCTACAAAATGATGTGTTGTGTGCTCATGTCAAAGAAGCAAATAATAGTGCATTATCAACGTAAATGCAGAGAAATAGTCCTGGATTTCACCAAACAAGGACATTTCTACATTTTGGTGGAGCCAGACTTGTTGGAAACACAAAAGACCGATCCCTGGATGAATTAAATGGTTTAACTCATTATCCAGTTCAAGCAGCCGTCAATTCTTTTTGCCCGTTTTAATGTGTTTAAAGGATTTTGGAGGATTGGCGCAGGTATGCATTCTCCATGCACTTATATAATATAATATTGTTGCTATGGGAAAATATTTAATATTCTTTCATTGTTCATTCAAAAACATGAATGAGCTCCCTTTGAACAGCTGCTGAATGAACACTACAAGCATTCTATGGTTAGTAATCAGCACCTACCTGAAGTTAAAATTTCTGCTCCACAAACTCATGCACAGAAATGATTTTACCTCTGCTTTAAGTTGCTGAAAACTCTTAGACATAACACATCTGGTAACTGCATGCATGAATTACACCTTGAACACCCTCCTTCCACTTGCTTTGGCGGCGGGCATGGACGCGATATGGCTGCTTTACATATGCGATAGTAGCTCCATGCGTATCAGTGAAGGTACATGCTTTTTTTCATTTATTTTCAGCCATTGGTTGCACCCGGCTCTAATCTGCATCCAGAGCATCAGCAGTTTTCATACCTCTGATCATCATGCTGTGCATTTTCTTTTAGCCGTTGTGCTAGTGTTTCATATTTAGCTTACATCTAGTGTACTACTCTCTTTTCCCAAAGTGCAACAAGGATGAATAGAGTGAGCCAAGGTATGGAAGTGAATGATTATGCATGATGTTAAATAATGCATCGAACACGGTCGTGTCCTTTCTGACATTTTGCCCCCTGAATGAAAGCCAAGTAGTTCCGTGTTTCCGAGTGACTGCATCAGAACTGCATGGTTCTGACCTACGTGGTGCATTTCACTGTAGAGAGAGTTATTGCAACACGATGGTTTGATGCACTTTATTCTATATCGAGTGAAGTTTTAATATTGGCAACTTGTTTTCACTGGTGCATGTGTAGCACCGCAATCTTAAGTCAACTTGATAAAAATGTATGAACATGGACACTGCCAAGTGGATGAATCAATAGTGAGATATTATCCTCCATAAGAAAAGTTGCATCAAGCCAAAAGCCTGAAGCCCCCCAGAAACTTCCAGAGTCTGAATTATTATAAGTTAAAAGTGTTAACTTTTAATTTGTCAACTATGACAGCAGACTTCATCTGGTTTTCTGCATGTCTGCTCACCAACCAATCAGCATGCTTCAACGGCAGGATAGTGAGATGAGTGGTGTTACAGGAGTCGAAGACGAAGCTGGCGCTTAAAACAAAACATCTCAGAATTTTTAAAATAAAGTCACTGTTTCTTTCTATGATGTTTGATTTTTACTCTCAAGGGATTTTAAAAACGCTTCCTCTACGTATGTAAACGGATGCTCCCATCCATCAACGCCAACGTACTTTTGTACGTCCTTTATGACATGAATACAACTATGTGAGGTCGGGGAAGCATCATGTCAATGTTCGACGGTAACTATGACAACAGTTGGAGGATGTTGTGAAAAAGTGTCAAGTAATAAGTGATGGTAGCAAAGGTGGATTGTGAGGTCAGCTCCACTGAGACATGAGAATAGAGGTTCTCTATAGTTCACTGTGTCCACACACATTTGTTTTATCCTCCAGTTGTGTCACATGACAAACTGTAAATAAAGAACAAATCTGTGCTATCTTCACAAAACACGACCTCCGAGCGTGCGTCTTCTGAATCCCTTGAGTGTAAACTCTCTTCCTAATGTCTTGAAATTGTTTTTGACTTCCTGCCTCGTGTCCCTCCTTTTTGTCTCCCCCCCCTCAGAAAAGACGTGGTTTACAGATGAGCCGGACAAAGCCCACCTGAGGACCGTCCAGACCAAGCCTGTGAATACTCTCGCCGTCAACCACGTCAGTCAACATAAATCCACGAGCAGCTTGATCCCCCCCATCAGAGAAGCGGAGGACGAGTGCTGAGCTTCTCTTCTGCAAACCATCAGACTGCTTTCCTCATTGGCCGCCGCAGGAAGCTAACCTCGAGTCGTACGTGAAAACAATCACCGCCGCAGCTACTCCCATATCAGTTTGCACGACTCGTGTTGAGCGGCGATCGATCGATCGGGAAACAAAACGACTGGATCAACTGTAAAAGTTGCCTTTTTATCCACGGATGAACGACTTCTTCTTCTACTGCTTTTACATCCCGTCATTGTGTACAGTACGTTTAACGCGTATCCCACCACGATGGCAGCGTCAGCGACAGACTCTCTTTGCCATTTGGAGCTAATTCACAACATTTGTGACGTTAACAAGGCCAGTGTCCATGTGTAAATGGCGTCTGGCTCCAGCCTTATCTCTTATCCACTTCTATTTGTCATATCTTTGCCTTTTCTTCTGTTGTAAATGTTCACGTCGCCATTTGGTTGCAGCGTCCAAAAACCCGAGACATCTCATGAAGTACAGCTTTTCGCTACCGGTGCAGTTTCTCCGGGGGTAAAATTGTCCACAGCCAAATATGATAGAGCTGTTTTTTTGCTGAGAATGCAGCCAAAAACCTCCCAGTTTGCGACAGAGCATAACAGCTGATGCCGTAAGAAAAGCCTGTAGGTGAATGAATGAATGTTGAATGTCAGAAGCCACGTATCGCATGAAGTGGGCTTCTTCATGTCCTCCTTTGGCTGGAAGCACTGCCTGACACAGGATGGTCCTGGAGGCCACATGAGCTCGTTTGTGCTCCACGACCAATCTAAACGCCATAATCACATAAAAAAAAACAGCTCTATCGAGGGTTTGGCTTTTCTAGATGATCAATATCCAGTGTGTTCACATCTCTTTCAGTTTGTATGCCATTTATCATCGTGTTGGAACAATACAACACAGCTACATTGGCACTGTTGTCACTTTAGATCAGGATCAGCGAAGGGGAACGTGACCGCCGTGAAATCCTTACTGAGAAAGAACGGATGCGTCAGTCGAGCCTAGGATTTACGTCGTAAATCGGAAGACGGGTTGTGACATTTTCACCGGCGCGGGGACCGTCCAGCCCGGCGGCCCCGGCGCCGGTGATGTGGCAGGCAGTGCTGAAGCCAAACGGAGGACTCCAGAAGACCCACTACTGCGAGAAGAGGCTTCAGAACCAGACTCCATCCATCCCAGAAACCATCCTTCCCTCAACATCTCTCTGTGTTTCCCTGGAGGCAACTGGAAACCAAGTCAAAGTCTTAAAGCTATTTTTTAACCGACCCGTTGCTGTATATGTGCTTTTAATGTAAGGTGTAAATCTTAATGTACAATATTTCTTTCTAGTGTGTTCCTGTTTGGCAGATGTTTTAGAATTACTTTGGGGTTGGCACATGCTCAGCTTTTCAGTCTAGTTTGTATTATTTTGTGGTTTTACTTTAGCACGTTGGATACGATGACAGTGCTAAATCAACATTTCTAACACCCAATAATAAACACAGTTTATTGTCTTGTACAAATAGTCTTGTACATAAATTGTACATGATATTATTTTGTATTTTCACAGATTAAAAGCTGATGTATTGTGTTCTACGGCGTTCTGGAATGTTTTCCTGATCATGTGACGCGTCGGTTCGCCCATGTTCTCACCTCCTGGATGGAGGGGTCCGTCGTGTTCATCCTTAATGATTTTACACGCCTTGGCATTGTGGGAGGCCGTCGGTCTGTTAATATTATTGGCGTGCTAACACCTCCCAGAGAAGCCTGGTTGAGTGCCGGCGGCGGCGTCTCCGACGGCACCCGAACACACCATAAACTCTTATTGTTCAACTGAGCCAATAGTTGGACATTTTTATTGGGTCTTTAATAAAAATTTTAAGGAGGAATGTAATGAGAAAGATTATTATTAATAGCAATATGAAGGCTGAAACAGAAAAGGACTGATTTAGTTGATCAGATCAACAAATATCCACGTTGTTTAGAAAAAAAATTCTGATTAAAAATTGACGATAATCTTCGGTATCCTCAGGCTAAATTAGCTGGTTAATTAGCTGGAAGTTGGCTAAAGGCATAGCAATAGAGAGGATGAGAGATGCTATGATAATGAGGGATGGTAAAGGATCAATAACAAAAAGATGTTTGATAGCGTTTCGAATACAACCAACCAATGGGAAAGTTGGGTAGCTGGTAGCGGTTAGCATCTAATTCAATAGAAGAAGAAATTGAAAGAACAGGAATGAAATTGAAAGAACAGAAACACCAGCAGGGGCGTAAACAGATTTATGGTTGATCCACATGGAACAGCACTAAAAATAACACATAATAATATAAATGCAGGACCAGTTCCCTAACAGTTTAAATATATTTCTGTTATTTATGAGGGTTTAGATGAGATTCCCTCTTGTGTTGACCTGTTCACACTGGTTTTGTGGGTGAAACCTGACTGAATTGTAATAAGAACAGGGGTTCTTCACGTCCCCACCAAACCCCGGGTCCCTTCAGAACCGGCCTGGCTGGTGATCATGGTTTCCATGACAATGCAGCACTCCGAGTGCATCAATGCCAGCCTGGATAAACAGCGATCCTTTACCAAAACAAGGGGGTCATTACGGCAGCTTGTCAAATCAATGCTGAGAGTGTCCTCGCTGATTAAGGCGTCCCCGCTCAGGCCTGACACAGTGTCGATACCGGCTGGCCCGTGGCGGCACACTCCCATGATTGGACTGAAATGCCTATCAGTCAGGCAGCTGAGCTGGACTAATGATTCCCTGTGCTGCCTATTAGAGTGACATGACAATTTAATCCTGTGGGCCAGGCAAGGAAAAAGTGACCTTGGTGCTGAGGCTGAGGTAAATTGACAAGAGCAGATAAATCTTTACCTTGGGCTATTAACAGAATTAAACAACAACAACAAAGGTATCTGTTGTTTTGGGTTTTTTGGGTTTTGTTTTTTTTTGCTTTTTCCAAACACGATTTAAAAAAACCCCAAATCTCTAAATCTGAAAGCAGAAACAGAAAAAAGCAGCAGATTTAACTGCATCATTAAAACTCGTGTATTTTTCATCATTTTTCAAAACATTGGGAACAACTGGTCCCATCGATCAAAACCAGAGAACAACAAAGAGAAGCCACGGGTTGAAATCTTCCCTGCTTCGCTGTCAGGCTGGAATATTGAAAGTGGATATTGCTTGAAGCTCAAGGTTTTTCAGATGTTCAAAGCCATTCCAGCATGGCCCCGGGGCAAGGTATATTGCCTTGGACATCTATCTTAAGGCTATGAGAACATTGTCTACAACGTTGGAAAAAGGCCATGTGTTTACACAGATGTTTCCAGCTTTTAGCACACATATCTTCCTGTACCGAGCGCAGCACCATCCTTTGTGCCAAGGGCCATATACATTTTGCATTAGTTTACCCTTTGATACAGAAATGAAGCGGGGCAGGGGAGCTCGTAGCCTCGCACGCAGCGCCTCAAACAAATTCTTGAATATTTCTCTGAATTTGATATAAATCTGGAGAAACTTTTCTCCATCACTTTATTTGTTCCTGTTGTTCTTCCCCGCGAGGTGACCTGTGCAGCGCCTCTCCTCATGTCGACCAGAAGAAAATAAATGGCAAAAGATAAGGTTTTCACCCCTGTTGTAAGGACAGATTGCCGGCTCAGAAAGGCAATTTGCCCGTGAGGCACGGTTGCCGCGTTGACCCTTTATGTTCCCTGTAAAGGTCAACATTTCCCTTCCTTTTGTTTCACTCCATGCATGCATAAATCACAGCTCTCGGCTGTTTTGGTCTTTTAAGTGGGAACCTTCATTGGAATCAAAAACTAACCTGTAAGATAACATGATAGCACGACTAGGAAACAGTTTGATTTAAAAAAAACCCAACCCAACACAATTTGACGTGGAGACGTAAATTCTGGTAGCAGAGGAGCTTCTCTTTCCATTTCTGCGGTGCTTTATTGCAATTTTCCACATTTAAACAGCCTCTCTGTTGCTTCTGTGCAAAGAAATTAGCGGTACCATACAGCAAACAGATGGCACCACCCCGAAATATGACTTCTCAGCCCGAGTTGTAAACATGATTTACAATTTGCAAGATATTATTTACTGTGATTCATGTTTCTGTCAGCTCCACACTGGAGGTTAATAGAAATGCCAGCATGCCGGCTGATTTACTTAGTAAAATTTTCATTCCAAGGTTCAGAAGATTGGAGTCAGAGAGTTACAGGACTCATACATTATGCAGAAGAAGCTGACACGACCTTCAGCCATCACTTCCTCATATATCACACCGGGCTTGACCCTCCCAAGGCCAGGAGGAGCGCTTGATATATTCAACCGCTACTGCTGTTAAATGACTCGCATTCTTTAAGATGGTTTATATCGCTCACGATGCCGAGGCAATACCGTTTTGATTAAAAGTGGTTTCACACTTTGTGTTTGCCTTTTACCACAGGTGATGTTTTAGCAATAAGGAAGACGCTCGTAAGTCAAAAGCAAACTAAATCAACAGATAAATCTCCGACGCGGCCCGTCTCGTTTTTATGCCTCACATTATGGCCCCGCCATATGTCGGCCATATGTAGACGTAAAGGAAATGTGCTCCTGCTGTTTGATACTGAATACATCATAAAATGATAGGGAATAAAGTGCTGTTTTAGGGGGTGAGGTCCATTTTAATATAATTGGCTTTAGAATTATTTATGACATTAATTGCCACATTATCGACTGGCTGTCGGCTCCTTGGGCTCGCAGTCCATCCCTCTTCACCAGGAGAGCCTGCTCAGCCTAAAGTAGACTGACAAGCTAATTATACCATCTTCCCTCTCAGTGATAAATGTCACTAATGTGAGTCTGGCCCAGAAATAAGACTCCTTAGTCACCTCCACCGCAAAAACCTCCTCGCCAGACAGGATCTTCAGACCCCGCTTCATTTCATCCTGAATCAGGTGGACTGAAGGAAACGGAATCCACCATAAATCACATGAGTGTTCCTGATCCCGAGAAGATGGAATAAATTATAAAAATGGAATGGAATCTTTCACATTCCATCCTCCTCTCAAAGGTTTTCTGTGTAAACTCTAGATCTGTTAAATCACAGTCCCTGATTGGATGATGATGATCATGTGACTCCTGCCCCCAGAATCAGGAGGAATCTGGATCAGGAACTTCAGAAGATCATTTTGACTGCTCACTGAATCCATTTCAATCCGATCTCAGGTCAGTCTGGATCAGAATTTGTTGAATCCAGATCAGGATTAATTCCCCATCCCAGCATTCGGAGGAGAGTGAAGGAAACAGGAAGAACATTTTCACTTTAATGATGCTGTTTACATATTCAGACTTCACTTAGGACGTCCTGACGCCAATGCGAGCTGACACCTACCAAACTTGGAATGTCCCACGGCCATCTCGGATGGCGGGATGCTGTCAGCTCCGCCTACATCAGCGGCGGCGTCTCGATGCTTGTGCGACACATGTCAGAAACTTTTACATGTCTGCTCTTTTCAGCAGAGCGCCGCAGCCTGGAGAAGGAAATAGGATTCAAACACCGGCAAAGATTCCCTACATCGGTTTTATGATCTGATCAAGTCTTGGTAATAAATAACATAATTACTGCAACTCAAGTGGAGGAATAAAAGTTCAGCCGGACGCCGAGCAGAAGCGTCTCTGGTGATTGCACAAGCCTCGTGCAGCCAGACACACACCTGACCTCTGACCTTCTTTGATCAGCAGTTTTGGCAAGGCAATCCATCATGGTGCTCTTACTGTCAGAAGAGGTGCCTGGCTGCAGCTGTGTGTCACCGGCTAAGAGGGGCTGCTTAAAGGCAATCATGTCAACCTCCACGCGACTGCTCAGACTCCCAGATTGAAGGAGGACTTGACAAGGCCAGGAGAGTCAGGCAGGAGACACCGGAGGGCCGCGGAGCCACGGCTGATTCCATCTTCCCTGAGCGACCGACAGGATGAACTGAAAAAGAATGGAGATGCAGCAAACAGACACACAACCTGTGTGTAAACACAGCTGCAAAGATAAAAAACCCACTGCTTTCACTCCATAAATCATAATTCCACACATGACAGGAATCCATTAGCGGCGGCTCTGGTTAGCATCAGACAGGACGTAAACAATTCTCCTCGTCTAACCTTCAGAATACGTCTGGATGAAGCGTGACGCTAACATACACTTCATGATCAGAGGAAAATCACGTTGCTGCGTTACAGTCGCTCATCTTTTTTTGTTTTTGATGCTTACGCACAAACCGGGGGGGAACATTTGTGTGTGTGCGCTCAGGATAAAAAGCCGGCTGATGTTTTGATGCATATTTGTGCGGCCAGTGGCTCCAGAGGATGCAGATCAGATCAGGCGTTTCCTCCTGATGGCGTCCCTTCTAAAAAGAAGAGTGCATTAACGCGGTGAATGGCCTGACGTTCAGACAAAGCGTCTGAGTGACGGCGTGCTGACTGCGGCGCCGGCTGCGCGGTAACGTGATGTGAAAGGACATCGTCAGGAGGCGAGGAGACGAGCCCGGATTGTACCGAGTGACAGGAAACAGAGATGAGGACAGAGATACTGGTGCCGTATTAGTGGCCGGCATATTCAAACACCCCCCTTGAGTGTAAGCGAACGTGACATCACCTCCGATGGCTTCAAAGCGTTCGCTCCCCGACACCCCCACCACCACCTGCACCCCCCCGCCGCTATCTGACGCCAGCGCTCCCCTCTGATGTGTCTCCAGACTCTCTCTCTTATGTGGAGTCACCAGCAGGCCTGTTCTGTCAGGACGGGGCGGGCGGGGGCGCGGCGGCCCGCGGACACCCCCAGTCAATCTACATTTGGTCACCGCAGCGGGAAGTGTGCTCATTTTTCCCGATATCTGAGCTACTTGAGGTGATCCGAACACTGAAGTGTGAGGAGCTGTCACCTCGCATCAAGATCCGCACTGGAGGAGGATGTTAGGGCGTGGATGTGCTCAGAGAGGGGGGGTGAGGGGAGGGACACGCCCTGATAGGATGCAGAAGACCCCCAGGACCCAATCAGAGGACGGAGGGAGCCGCTGCAGGTCAAACATGCAGGAAATATTTTAATATCGGATGAACGAATGATTTCATTTTGGCCGCTAACGGGTCACCCCACCGCCTCCAGCAGGGCGGCGCAAAGGAAGCAGGCAGCAGCGCACCAGTGCAAAAAAAACCAAAACGGTAAAAAACAGTATGGCCGGAGGCGGGGAGGCCGGACGGCGCCCCCGGCGCAGTCGTCAGCGGTGCGTCTGCGTGTGATAAAGTGCAGCTCAGCGTAAATACACTCTGGGGCTCCCTGCACAGCTGGTGAGCGTAGGTTACACACAACAAAGATGGAGTGCAGGAAAGGGATGATGGGAGAAAGAGAGAGGGATGAGAGGAAGGCAGGACTCACAGCCACACATCATCTGTCTGAGGCGGCGAGGAGGATGAAGGTTTATGAGGAGGGGGAGGAAGAGGAAGAGCAGGAGGGCAAGAAAACGCTGTCAGGTTACGACAGGAAGAGGGAACACTTATCTCACTTCCAAGGGCGTCTGTCTACAATCACAGAAGCATGGAAGCAATTTAGGCTGAGGGGTGCGAAGAGGGTAAATAATAATAATAACACCTCCTTGTTTGTTAATGATGTAACAACAGGACGGATATTAAACGAGGCTTCCTGCGCGGAACCGTCTTCCTCATGGAAGTCATTCAAGACGATGTTCACGAGAACAAAACCTCACCCGCTCAACAGATTTAGGTTCAAATGGCTTTTGGCTCTCCGGGGTCATTATGGCGTCGACAGGCGTTACGCCCAAACACAGACGTTTGGCGCGGAAGCTAGCGTTGAGCTAGCAGAGCAATCAGCAAGAGTCGGGTCGGTGCTAATGGTTTCATCACCGAGCAGAAGCCAAAAATGATAATTTAATTCAGAGAAGTGTCCTCTACAGTGATAAATGACATCCATAAATATATATAATGTGTTTGGATTGACAAATAAGAGGCTATATGTTTTAGTGTGACTGTATTTGACTGATTTTAGTTATTATTGTTTTATATATGATTTCAATCATCTGTGGTTTTATTTGTCTTTAATTAAGAACTTACAGTCCAGCTATCGCTGAAATCAGGGACTAGACATCAGGCACAACCGGATCCTGATCCAGATCATAAACTCGATCAGGGTTGTGGTTTTGTAACAGGGGTACAGATGTGACACTGCCCCCCACAGGTAGCTGAGATACTGCAGCGTCACTTCACACATCGAATGATAGAAAATCAACAACAGGAAAGCCCAAGTCCACTCGACAACCCTTAAACGATGACAAACGTGATTCCAGATTTAGGTGGTGTTGGAGTGAAGTGACATCATCGTGGTGACATCACCGTCATGTGTGCATCCTGGGTGGAGTGGAACTACCGATGAGCTCATGGTGATGTAAAATGTAATGCATGTAACATTCACACAGTCTGGAAACTATTTTCTGACGCGGATGTGCACGTCCTCATTATTTAAATGTATGAAGTTAAAAAGTTATGCCAGCGTAGCTTTCAATGCTACCCAGGAGTTTTATACTTGGTGAGATGTTAGCTTGACCTGCTCAGTATTTATACACAACACATTTTTCATCATTGATTATCCTAAAGCAGTGATATAATGGGCTGAGGTATTAGTTTGGATGATAAATGATTCATTTCCACTGTTGTTTCTGCTGTTCCCAAAGGAAACATGGAGGCCCAGCTGATAAAGTTATGCAGACATTTATTTTTCACTCGCAGTGATTTAGCGCGACTCAGCCTGTCACCGTGATTTACAGGAGGCTACAGTCTGCTTTCTGTTTATTGTGACCAAACAAGTGCAGCGCTCGCACGCTTCTAAGTTCAGGGTTATTGATTAAAGTTTTAAATGGTTTCCATATTACTCAGGGACTTCTGGGAGATTAATTTACGTCAGCTTTCATCTGCGATTCATTAGCCGCTGATGCAGCTCAACCACAAGGACTCAGCGCTGAGAGAAAAGGCCATTTTTCACCAGAAACACCCCATAGACGACGTGCTGCGAGGATTATGGATGAAATGTAAGACTTTTTCTTGTTAGCCTACATTAATTTATCTGTGAAATAGAAATAAATAATTGACTGTTTAATGTAGTCAACCTGCTGCCGGTTTATTCCTGTTAAATATATAATGTGATTACATGAAGAAAGTGTTTCCACTGATACTGATTGCAGCTTTTATTGGATGCTGCCATTCAATAAAAAGTCATTTTCAAAGCTTGATTTCTTTAACAAGTGTTGCAGAACATTTAACTCTCATTTATGGGATTTGGGCAGCGAACCTCAGGAAGATGTTTATTTTCCAGATATAAATAGAAGAACATATGCATCAGATTCTGAATGAAGTTACAGAATTAATGCTAATAAAGAACAGGAAGTGAAGTGGATCCTTACGGGATGGATGGATTTGGATTGATCGCTCTGAGTTGACGGGTCAGCAGTGATGCAGGACATCATATGTTTGAACCCCCTCCCCATGGTGATGAGGATGGATGGACGGTTGGATCGACACATGCTTTGATTTCTTCGTGTAACATCACCGGCGTCTGGAGAGGAAACGGGGAACAGGAAGTGCGACTGAAGACGAGAGCTGAGCCGGCTGAGTGTGACGGCTTGTTGTGTCCTGAGGCTTTGGGTCAGCAGTCAATTAAATTATCACACTTAAGTGAAAGACTTTTAAAATCCCCTTAGTGAATAATGGTTGTCAGACACTCTGTATCCTCCGTGATGTTCGGTGAAAAAGGTTGCAGCAATGGGATTAGGGCTCGATCCTCGGCTGCTGCTGTGCCCAGTCAGAAAGACGATCCTCTTATCTCAAGGCAACAGAGCTGCATTATATTATGCAGCGACTTCGTCAAGATAGAATGGATGTCATTGAAATTAATTTAATCTTCCTTAAATTAGCTTCTGACTACCAGCGCTCACAGTCAGAATTTATGTCCTCCAGAATTCAATTTCCTCCGCGGTGTGATATGCTTTTATCAGTTGGGAACTATTCTGTGGCCTCCAATAATGAAAGCTGTCACTGAGACCAGAGGCGGGGAGCGCCTGATGGCGGCCATCATGTGACCAGCATCGCCCACGTCCGCAATCTATGACGGAGCGAAAACAAAACAAAAAACCGCTAAGGTCCCCAGACTTGGTGCCAAAGAAGTGAATCTCATGTCGATCAATCTGGAACCAATTTAATCCAATTATTAGTCATTAGAACGTTCGTGTTTGATGCACGGTTACTGACATGAAGGATGCTCCGGCGTCACGGCAACAAGATAACAGGCTGGAAAGATGCCCATAATGTAATCAAACTACTTGACAGATTAGCGTGAAACCAGGGGGGAAGTGAGGGGCGAGTGCCGAGGAGGAAACCGTCCAATGACAGAGTGGATCCAGACCGAGAGGTGGAGCCAAGAACACTTTTAAGATACGATTTTAAGTCTGAATTTTTACCAAGTAAAACTGTAAAAGCAACTTTCTTTTAATTATGACCAAAGCTGAAGAGACGGAGCGTCCATTTTTTTTTCATAATTTGGAGGTTTGGGGCTTTTTTAGAAAGCTGGAATGATTTGAAATGATTTTAAATGAGGAATGTCATTTGACTTACAGCTCAGAACGGATTAAACTCGTATCTCTGTATATTTTAGCCACATTAGCTCGCCCTGCTTTCACCCGAAACACCCCTGATGTCACTTCCCACCTGAGACGCTGGATGCCCACCCGGCTGTCTGGTCCCCGTTATTACTTTCATCTCCACTCCTGCTGCTTAATAAGCAAACACCTGAGGGTCCGGCCTCCATCTCCAAACTGTAATGTGATGTGGCAAGGAGACAGAAAACAGGGAAGAGGGGGACAGAAATAAAAGAACAAGGGATCAAAATAACTGTGCCTGCCTTGCTGAGTGGAGCGCGGCCCATCAACACCAATAACCGTTAGCAGCAAACACGCGTGTCACAGCGAGACAAGTGTCATATCACTCAGCCCGCCGTTTCATTTGACTGGAACACATCAATCACTCAGGGAGATGGGCTCCGACGTGCAGCGACGGGCCTCACCTCTGGCTCCCTCATTACGTTGCGTCAGTGTTAGTGAAACCTTGGCCTGTCAGAAAGTCGCTGTCGTCGTTCTCTGAAAGAGTCTCTGGTCCGGTAGTTTCTACCGACACCAGGGCGCCGACGCAGCAGCGATTACAAATACGTGGATGTGCTGGGTGTTGCAGGCGACCTCTGCTGCGAGAGCGACGCACGGCGTCCGCATGGCTGCACCCGTCGCCGCCCATGAGCCTCACGACGAAGACGAGCCCACGGTTATGACATGGTGAAGCTTCACGGCTGCTTAAACGAATGACTTAGTCCTCATCGGTTTGAAGATTGACTCTGTTTGCGCAAATTAGTTAATTTAATGTGAAGGTGCTGACATCCTCAATGCAGTTGTCCAAATGTTTACTTGTTTGTTTACTTGTTTGTTAGTCCAGGACAGATGTATTTGTGTCAGGTAAACACATAAACGTCAGCTGAAGGTAACTTTCCTGCACGTTTTCTTTCATACGAGATGAAATAATCCTGAAACCTGGACTTTAATCCAGATCCGCCGGATGAAAACAGGCGTTTTCGAGTCGGACAGACAGGAAGTGTTGGTCGTCGTTGGCGACACCAGTCAAGAAATGCTCCTTTAACATCAGCTGATTGTCAGACGTGTCTTACGTTGTTAGCAGTGGTGTGTCTGCAGCCCACCTCTGCTCCTACGTCTACCCTCCAGCCCCCCCATCGCAAGCCTGGAGGATCAGGAAAGAGGCTGGATGGATGAGGATTGACTAACAACCTCACTTTTCTGCAGCGGCTGTCAACCGTCCGATCCTCCTGACACTCCAAATAATCGATGGGACGAGTGTCGTCGCTGTCACACCTCTGACGACGGCCTTTCATCACAGGACTCATTATTTCTGCTCTCTATGCAGACAGACGGAGACGCCGTCCCTCGGCGGTGAGCTTTAACCACGGATTAAAGGCTTATTAACTAAGGCGTCTCCCTGAAAGCGCGGCGCGCTCCCCCGGTCGCCGCCATGCTGCGCCCAGCTGTGTATACAAGTCAGACAGGTAAAATAATAACGGTTATACATCAGTGCACCTGAGAGCCCAATCATCTAAATCTCCCCCCGCCAGCGCCTCCCAGACTCCATTACTTTATTGACATGCAATCTAAAGAAGGGGAGAAATATTGCGCGTGTAAGGTCACTTGGTTATGAAGACATATTATCATATTATCTGCATGAGGGTTGTAGGGCTCAGGCCTGACAAAGCTAATTATAATTGGACATGATACAGAGCTCAGAGCGTATTACGTGCTTGGCTGCGTGACAAAGTCGCAGCTGAGATATGAGGGGAGAGAGGAGCATGAGCTGAAACTCAATGCGAAGCGGGGCTGAGCGCTGCAATAACAGCAGCCGGCTCTGATGATAATTTATGGATACATCCACTAGAAGCGCCGCGACAAAGCTGTTTCTGCTCATTCACCAGGCGCCGGATGGAAACAGCCAGTTGTTCAAATACAAATTTCCGTAAGAAGCGGCTCAAATGCCCAAATGTCACATTTAGTTAGCGACAACAAAAAGCGGGCCCCGTGGCTTCTTATCTCCGACGCCGAGGTTATTTCTTCTGTTTCGCCTCCTCTGAGGCCGACGTTTACCTCCAAAGAGAAGAATCGAATCAAACACCACGATCTGTTCTCTTCCCGATGCTTTATTATCTCATCACAGAGGTCAGATGTTCACTTCCCTCTGACACCGTCAGGATCTATTGCTTCAGAGATCGATTAATATAATATGCATTCACTTATTCCAATGAATATTACTGGTCTGAACTCTATTAGCTGCAGCGGAGAAGAGTTATTTAACGTCCTGCTTAAATATCCTTCATCCCAAATGGGAAAAAAAAGCAGCAGGCTTGTTAAGGTTGAATAGGAATACTCACCTCATTACATTCATGTGGACATCTTTATTTTTCTGTGGTTTAAGTTGTGTCATGTCAGGAGGCCACAAAACGACTCGATTACGTTCATTTAATTGCTTTTAAAGGAGAAATGCTAACGTTAGCGGAGCTTTATCGTCAATAATGATCGGTTAAATCGATTAAGACAGGATGGATTGTGCCGACGGATGTGAATCAAACTACTGAGCGGCGCCTTCGCCTTCTACATCACATGACTTCCTGTTTGTCTCCCATCTTATCTTTAGCAATTTAACTGTTATCGTTTTTCTGCTGATTGTGCTAGAAATACTCCATGGAACTTGGTGGAGGATTGTGGGACGTTCTGGCGGAGCTCAGCAGACCTTTTTGGATGCGTGAGCTGTGATATCAATCTCCTTAATGTTTGTGATGTGAGTGGATGGAGCCTTCAGAGCTGGAGAGCAGCCTCACCATGCTGTGAAGGAGGCAGCTCTGTTACGACACAAACCAGAGAGACGATCAAGCCAGACGCCGTGAAACAGAGTTTTTGGATTTTACTTAATTAGGATTAAGTATCAGGATAACAACTCAAACCAAATCCGGCGCACATGTTTCTCCTGGAAAACTCCAAACGTCTTCAGCCTAACTTTTAAAACATCCCCTCCGTCTTGCTGTGAAAGATACTCAAAACATCTGGCGGTCCATCTGCCAATAAATCTCCCTGATGAATGACGGTGCTTCACAAAACCCAGGGAAATAATGACTGGTGCAACATCTTGGCACGACAAAAAAAATGCACTTGAAATACAAGAATTCATCTCAGATGCCGACCTCTGAGACCACAAATCACAGCGGCTCGGCGTATTAGGAATCTATTTCAAAGCGTCGTCACACACACATTTGTGACTGTATATCCTTGCAGGCAGACGCTGAAGTCTGGAAATGCTCATAGGTGGAGGAGAGAACGCCGTAGCATCACATCATGCATGTGAATGACCGGTATTATTAATAAAGAGCACATTTGTTCCCTCATGGAGCTCATTTAAATGAAACCGTAGATCATTTTCTGACTGGAGACGGTTAATGCGTCTGAAATTAATCAAGAATAAGCAGGTAAACAACCATCTCTCTTTGAATAAGTCAACGCTGCAGCCTTCCTGTTTAAGCAGCACTTTGTTTTTCATGCTTTGTGAACAATTAAATTTAATTAACAACTATTAAGTCTGGTGTTTCTGGTGGGAAAGTCCCCCGCCAGCCGCTCGGATTCGTCATCCGGTTTGGGAAACTCGCCCTGACAGGCCATTTTTCATGATTTCTCTCCCTTTGTAAAGAAAAAACCCAGCAGTATTTTAATTTAGAGGCTCCGATGCCCAGACGCGTACCTATTTCCTTTAATGATTACTGATGTGAAAGCAGCCAAACGTCGATGTGGGCGAGGAGGTCGAGAAGGGATGATCCTGAGGTTTTCAGCGTCAATCCGGCAGGAAGCTCTCGTCAGAAGATCCAGGGTGTGGGCCGCTCTCAAGTAGCATTGGATAAAATCCTTTCATTTCCATAAAACGTGGTGAGGACGAGGTCAGAGGAGGGTCAGGAAGTACCTGTGTGGGTTTGTGTGTCATGTGAAGATAATCCAACAGGTGGCATGAGATCCTTAAGGAACAGGAGAGGCTCAACTCAAGTCTTGTGATTTCTCCTAACTGGACGACGCCAGTTACGAGACACCGGAGCTCTTTTCTATATCTTTTACTCATAGGAGCCACTTTTTTTTGTCCTAATAGAAAATACAAGTGAAATCAGAATTCAGAATGTTTCCTCTCTGTTATGATTTTGTATGTAGCGGTTCGCGCCATGAATATTAACGATATTAGCCTCTCAAGAATGTCAACAATTTTCTGCCTACTTATTTCAATATCCTCTTTGCACACGGCTTTCATTTCCTTAGGTACGCCGTTAAAAGGCAGCTCCAGCCTGCCCTGACTAATTTCCTCTCAGCCTCACAGATCACAGGCCTTTCCCTCCCAGTGCTCCCTTTGCTCCCACAAAGACCCTCGTAATCCTGCTGCTTGTCCACAATTAATCTTCCCAGTTGCCATATTATTAACACAACCACCCACGGGCGGAGGATGCAAATGCAAAGCCAGGAACAGGCCTCTCTGTGTGCGACCCCCGCCCCAGCCCACAGCTGAGTGGCAGGAGTGTCAATCACCACGGGGGTTAAACCGCTGCCCACTATCAGCATCAAGGGCCTCTCAGCCTCCCCCCTTGTGTGCTGATCAAACAGTTGAGTCCCCCCCTTTGACTTCTTTCTCCATACCTTCACCCGTCTGTCTCTTAGTCCCTCTAATCTTTCCTGTGCCTCCACCCCAGCCGTCCTTCACTCTAATTAGGCTGGAAAAACTCCAAACGTATTCTTTTTCTTTGTGAAAACTGGAGCTCTGGATAAAAAAATTTAAATTTCTGAGAGTTCACCTCGAAAAATATGATTGATTTAAGGCTCTACCTGCTTGTCTTCATGGCTCTAAACATTTCTGGAGCGTCAACACCCCAACTGAAGAAGACGCAGAATTCATTATATGTGTTTATTATAAATTAATCCAAATTGAAATGAAATTCCACTCATTTTAAAATACATTTATCCCTTCATAACAGTGTGAATAGTGATTACAGCTGCTAAGCTAAATGAGTTAGTATGCTTCTTCTTGATGCTGGCACCCATTCTTGGGTGAACTGTTCCTTTACGCTTTCAGTTGAATACAGAAGAAAAGGAATTTTACAGCTAAACCTCGGCTTATATCATCAGTTGAATTTTTTTTTCAGTGAATGAACTCGTCTCCAGACTAAACTGTAGGTAACCAGTTCTGTACTGAACTTTATTAATGAATGCATTTTTGACAATATTTGGTTAATACCAATCTATTATATTTTTTTATATTATTTTATTTTTTTATTTTTTTATAGCACAGAGAAAATGTCTTTGTCTCAACCTCAGCTGCTTCTCCCTCATTGTGGGTCACAGGGGTTGCTAAGGCTAATGATATATTATGTTTTATTCAGATTTTTTGTACATTAACATGATATTATGTGCTTTCAACGATTTACTAGTGATTTTATGATTCCAATATTTGTGGCAGACAGACATGAAGTTGAGTAAAATGACGTAAACTGACGTGATTTTTATTTTGCTGTATTTTTTGGGGGGACCACTGACGTTTAATCGAGAACGGGTTTACTCCTAACAACGTGTTTCCATTGAATGTGTGTTAAATGTCTCTACAACCTGAAACAGGTGGAAAAGAAAAGCATCTGAGAACGGAACAATGCTCTCCGGTGTGTGACGGATGAGAAGCATCAGTCAGGGCGTTGGATCAACGTGATTGATCCCGCCGCTTCGGCTGATGTGTGAAAACAAAGTGCTTTCAGGCGCGCTGCTGGGTTATGAATGGGTCTCATGTCTGGTAATAAAAGGCCAGTCGGTGCTTTGGTTATGAATTACACAACCGCAGAGGAAACACAAACGCTTTTGCTTGTGTTGTTGCGTCAAACGTGGGATTACCTTGCAGGCGCTACCAGTCTTATGCTCCAACGTAAATTCTGATCAAAGCTTGGCGCCGCTTTCAAAGAATATGGAATAGGGTCTCGATCCAGCAGCTCTCAAAGAGCCGACAGGAGAAAGGCCTGAATGTTGGTCACTCTATTGCCTTCAGTGTCACTTGACATGAAAGTAATGCCACTTCTATGGGGCTCCAAGCTGTTCCCCAGTGGTGGAGATGCTATTGTCCCCCACACAAAGGCCAGCGTTTCGTAGCACCTCCTTGTTTGCATGCATGAGCAGCACTTTCAAATAGACCTAAATCTCAGCACAGAAGGCAGCAGGCAGCTTTGTTAGCGGTGAGAAATTACTGGGGATGTCCCAACTGAGAACGAGATGTCTCCAAACAAGAGCTTTTATTGTGGCGGGGTCCACAGCCCAGTGCCGTTGAGCTGCGGCGCTTTACCAGTGAATCCCACTGGGATACCAGATCGTCTTCGGCCGTCGACCCGCCGGAGAGTCAGCGGTGAATCGTCACACGTTAAAGATGAAGTTCGACCTGAACCGAGGCCAAGAGAAACACGATTACGTCAAACACCTAAACGAGTTCCTCTGTGGTAACTTCCAGCATTTTTTAATTTTTTTGTCCTGCAGTTTCACCCTCTGGTTGGCAGGAAGAGCTGTAACACAAGGAAAAGCTTGAGAAATAGGCTGTCTGACAGCCAAAGTCAGCAAGTGAAAGTGGCGAGAAGCCAGTTTTCCGCAGCCTGATCAGGGTAGGGCCGTTTTAGTGCCTTTGAGGAATTGTTTTTCTGCCTCTGAGCCAGCAGCTGAGGAATTAACAGAAATCAATTTCTGTGCAACACCAAGTCAATGAATGGTCAGGATGAGACGGGCGTGACGCTTTCATGACGCTATCGGTGGGAGATAACAACCAGGAGATGTAAAAGACAGCTAGCAGTTAGCGGCAGCTAGCAGGAAGCTGGAGGAAGTGCAAGGTGCTGTAGCTCCTAGCTAGGTCCTGGTCACGTCATCACTGGGCCACCAGCTCCGAGGCTAACGGCGCTAACATAGAAGGGTGGACAAGTGTTCTGACGGTACATCAGCTTTGTCGTTTCTGAGAAACACTTGTGTTTGTTTGGTGACGTGAGAAACAATAAAGACGACGCTCACTCGTTTCCAGCTGTCATGATGTTTCCCTCTCTTTTCTCACGCAAAGAGAACATCCTCGCATTTCAGAGAAATTCAGGAGGCCGGGCTCGGCTCGCTGTCAGGGATCAAAGTTATTATCGGAGAGAATGAAGAAACCATTTCTCTGCAGACGCAGAAATTCTCACAGTGATATATCAAGGCCTTGGATTTGGGATAAGATTGTCTGTCAGTGAAATATGTGATAGTGTTTCAAACTTGAAGGAACTCCCGGGAGACGGAGGAGACGATGTGAATAACAAACTGTATCTGATGACCTGAACCACAAACTAGGATTGCTCCGGAGCGAAATGCCATACACCTGCTTTGTTTTAAAGCAGATAGCATTTCAGTAGCTGTCTGTTTAGATGCTAAGATAAAACCCAGACCTGTTGATGCTCGTCAATAAACCGGCATTGAGAACAGCTCAATAGCATCTCTGACTATCTGTGTTTGGCATGTTCCGGGGCCCCCAGCCAGCTGTGGGCCCCTTGAATCATCCTCCACAACCGTTCCCTCGGGTGTTGGTGTCACTCTAGGATCCAAAATCTGGATTTCATCAGCTGATTTTAATTCATGACGATAATAAGACCATGAACGTTTGATCATTTGGGACCATTTCATGTGAGGAGCTCTGAGACGGAGAACGTACTTTCTCTCGTGTCGCCATCGCCGCCAACTCCAGCCTTAATGAAGCAACAGCGAATGTGAACCTGGTAAGAACAACCTTTTTTGGTTTTATTTGGTTCATTTATTCTGTTTAACGGCAGATTAGTAAACTCGGTTCCACCTCTCTGGTTTCATCCACCAGATTTCCAGGAAGTAGGAGAAGCTGAACATCTGGTGGCTGCAGATATATTTCTCTGGTTTAGGATGAAACCACAAGTATAAGTAATTTTAAACTTATATTCTGCATATGCATGGTATCACGTAGCATCCAGATAAATACACTAGAACCAGTAATATTAGTTTTTTTGCCCCCTGTTGCCTTAAACTGAAAAACTTTCTGGGTAACAAGTTGCAGATACAATGGAATAAAACTTATTATCTCACGGTCCTGCTCCAGATTTAGACATAAAACAGTGATTCAGATCAGATAAACCTCCTTATTTTCCACACAAACAAAGACGGACTTGAAGACAGGAGGTTCGCTGCTAGTGAGGCCTTCTGGGAAGCTCCTGGTGCGTTGCCACGGACATCTCGGACATCCATTCTACAGACATGCAGACGAGGACTAAACACTAAGCGCTCCTCCAGCTGCCTGGGTCCCATGCGTGGGTGATGACACCGTCCAGAGGTCGCCAGAGACGGCGGCGCGAAGGACGTCCAACAAGACGTCCACCAGAGGCTCCAAGAAAGTAGCAAGGACCGTCTGCAGCGTCACGTTACAATATAGTAGATAGGTCCATCAGGAGGGAGCCAGCTATTAGATGGGCCCATTACGAGGGAGCCAGCTACTAGATGGGTCCATTAGGAGGGAGCCAGCTACTAGACAGCTCCGTTACACTTTTTTGTGTGCAAAATGCCAAGATTTTGCTCATTTTCACATTTTTAAAGAAAACTTTTATCTTTTTCCTCGACAATATTTCATGTTCTTTTCATGGCAGCTGGTGATAAATGCCATCGATGTCGTCCCATCATCTTCATCATCATCATGTTCTCATCAGGCTTATTCCAGTACGTCGACACGACTAAAGCAAACGACTAAAACTCTATTTCCGTGGCCACCGTGAACAACAGCCGACCTTAAAGGAGCCTGTTTTCAAATGAATGAATGTCAGCTGGTCAAATCAAATTAAGCCGCTTTGTCAGACCTCCCCCTACGATCCGCCAACATGTATGTCTCACATCACCTGAAAAATCATGAGCAACACAATTTAATTACGACTAAAAGAGTGTAAACATCACCTCCTTTCATCCCTTTATGTATGTGGACAAGAAGACAATGTGTTAGCAGGAAATAAATCTGCCTTGACAGCCACATCAAAGGGTGCAGTGAAGGGCTTACTGCTACTTAAGGCGCAGGAATGCTGTTGCTAAGCATCAGTCGAAAACCTATCAACCCTTTAAGGACTTTACTATTTTTGAGGGGGGGTAGGTAGGTTTACTAGAGGCCAGCCACTCCACTGTTTCAGCACCAACAGAATTCATAAATCCATTAAATAAAAACTACATATTTAAATGCGAATCGGGTGCGAGGTCGATTTTAATGCAACGTACATGGAGCATCGCGGCGCTGGAGCCGGTTTGTTACCACCATCTGAATCTTATCTCATAAATAAGTAACTATTTGCTGACTATGAACTTCCTCTGCCCTTTCAGGGAGGACATGCCTGTTGATGAATTGGGACGTGCTCCGCTGCATAAAGGCTGAGAATAAATTCAATTCCCTCATTTTGCCCGGGTGAGGTGCTAAATCACCGGTAGGGTTAGGGAGTGGATGAAAAGGGGGGGACGGCCGGGTGGCCAGCCCGCTATAATCTGTCCGTCATCATAATCCCTTATTTCAGCAGGTGAAGATTTTGGCTCCAAATTACAGAAAGTGACAAGTTTGAGTTCAAAGGAGAAGAAGAACACAACGACCTGTCGTTACTCTCACCACTTTGAGGAGTGGCACATTTTTTGAGTCTCACTTGTAGGAAACAGGAAGGATAGGTGAGCTCTCAGCTGGTAATCCACAGAGCTTTAGTCATAACAACAGTGGATAAATCCAGTCGAGGGCTCAGCCTGTGAGCATGGCATGGGGCTGCCCGGCCAACAAATCTCCCTTTCTAATGCCATCGTGGAGATGAAAGAGAGATTACAGAGAACAATCATGCATTATTAGGATTTAAAAGATGAAAAGTACAGAATCGGCTTTGGCTCATGACCAATTACTCGCCGACTCTGACAGCGAGAGAGAAACCACACAGCAGAAACACACTCGGGCTTTCTGATGGTGCAAACACTCATTTTATTCATCAAACTGCGACACCCACTCGTGTCGATCAATCACGCGTTACACCAACAGGTTTTACACCGGGCTGCGCTCACAAGCCAGCGTGAGGTCGTTTGATTGGTGGCATTGACTCATTTGGACGGTGCAGTCCGGTTTCAGTGCTAATCAAGAGCAAAAAGCCAACGCAAATGGAGATTTCATTGGTTAAAAGTTGTGGATATTTCCTGATTGTTCATTTGAAATCACTTTGTGATCAGGAGACTTAAAGCGATGAAAGAACTTGAATAAAGACACTAAGGTTATTTGCCGACTCACTCACGTCGTGGCGTTCAGAAGCTTGTGCCTTTATTGTTACCAGCTTTCATTCCAGCCCTTTTGATCCCTTGCTTTCTTTTGTCTGACACACCTCATCACCTTTATTTTCTACCATAATTGCATGGGAAAGATCTCCCCTTTGATACCATCTGCATGCCAAATCACTATCAGGGAAAAGAGTGTCGAAAAGTGCCGTGTGCGCTGTCTGCTGGGAGAATAAAAGGTCTCATACACCTGTGGAAGACAAACAGGGTTTTCATAGATATGTCATATCTATCATCCCGGTGCAGGATATGAACTGTTCTGTCATCTTAATGGTGAAGGGGGCTTTGCATAGGGGAACAGTGGGTGCTGAGAGACATGTGTTGCACACAGTGAACTGTCTGGCAGCTGGCATTCCCAGGTCTGTGCCCCCCTCCCTGCAGGTTCCCGTCTCATCTCCTGGCTCTAATCTGCAGACACAGTCCTCTCCTGCAGGCTCATCACGGAGCTGCTGAGTGGAGCTGAAGAGGATCCTCTCCTCCCCTTTGGGCCTCCTCCTCGTCCCCTTTACCACGGCGACAGCGTCAACACCCATCCTCCACCCCATCACGACCGTCAAGTGAGGATGACTCGTGTCTCCTCCTAACATAGAAACAAACGGTGTTGCAGGAGGATAACAGTTCTTGCTGATTGGTTGAGTATTTAACAATGACATGCAGGTTATAATTTAATGGATTCTTCAAGGATTTCAACAAGTAAATCAGATGTATTTAGTGGGTTGGGGATTACGTGTGTGCACAATGTGTGGCAAATCCAAACCAAACTTTGAATCTTGCAGAATTAAATCTATTTTCACAAGAGGAGTTGTCCTTTTTCAGCTTGTACATTTAGATTGAATTAAAAGATACTTCGATGTCGGGGCTCGACACCAAAGTATCTCCACAAATGATTTCTTAGTCTGCAATCTCAAGAAATAATTTGCAAACTAAGAAACTTTACCAAGCTTCCCATCAGATGTGGATTTTTGTAGATGATGTATGAATTTTGTATTTGTGGGTGAACTGTTTAATGTTTTTTTTGTACATTTCAGAGTAATTTCATATGCAAGTCTTTCCCGTAAACATTCCTCTTGAATTGCGCATCGGACAAACTCTTAAAAAAAATGTCTGCTCTGCATCTCCTCACACAGAAAGGCAGCCGCCGCCTTACAACACGGCACCGAGATAAGCAGGGTGGATTCTACAGAGAGAATCTGTTATCAGGGATGGTGCTATGCACTGACATTAAGGATAATCATATCTATCAGCGCACTGCCAAACATCCCCAAGTGAGCCTGGCGGAGAACAAAGCCCGCATCGTCTCTTGAAGCTAAGGTTACAGGCGGATGATGATGTACTTGTCACTGGGGTGCAAATGATCCACTGCCCGGCCAGCTCCGAATGCACGGATGAATAGAATCCCCACGAAGATATGGATATCAGCAGAACAGTTTAGATATCAGCTCATTCCTCTGCTTGATAGCTGCAACCAGCTCGCTTGTTACAGCTCTGAACCAGGAAACTGTACGAAGACTCCCGCAGCATATAATGAGCTGTCTCAGATAAAACACAAAAAGAGGTCTTGAGGGGGGGGGGGGGGAAGCTGGATAATGCAGTCCTTCATCGCGCTGCTCTCTCATTGCAAGAGCTACATCTTTGTTATTCATTCTCACCTCAGAGCGAGGAAGGACAGAAAATTCAGCAAAGACAAAGCAAATATAATTTGCAGAACCTCTACGAAGGTGGAAACAAAAAGTTTGGTCGTGCAAAATGTTAATATTGTGTTTTCACTCCTGCTTTTGTAACCATTAGCCCATAGGCCACGAATGCCGTTGCCGTCTGAGGATCTCATTACAGACGAGGCACAAAATCCAACGCGAAACAAAGGCAGGATGTGTTTTGGCAGTGGCGTCAATCGCTGCGTATCCCACGTTTTGTTCAAGGCCATGTGAAAACCAAAACAAAAAGAGTTGGCAGGACAATTGGAATCTGACAAAGTAGTTGAGGATGAGTCAGTGAATGAATCACTCTCAATATCACAGACCAAAGCACAGCGTTTGGAGAGAACTCCACCATTAGCAGGGGCGTTCTCCATTGGCAGTGATAAATGGCCTTTCTCTGCAGTGTCTTCCACATGGTTTACATCAATATCCCATTTATTATGATGTATCGACTGCCATCACATGTACTGCTAATGTGTATTTTAGGATATTTCCAATGGTTTAGAAAGCCAGATTTCCATTCATTCATCTTAGTTTGCTTTGTGGAAGATAGATTTTAACTGTATCAATAAACTGGGTAACAGTTGACTTCTTTGGTTTTGAATGTTATTAATGCTAAAATTGACCACTAGGGGGCAGGAAGCAGCTGAAACAAACCTGGGCAAACATTTCTGCAGGGTGAAGGTGAGAACAAATTCATTGTGGGTAACTACTTCAACACGAGCTCCACCAACTTGTAAAGTCAGCATTTCAACTGCATTTAGTAGATGTGTGCGTGCTGACCATTTTCTGTTCAGTGTTGCCATGGCAAAAATTTTGCTCAAACTTTTTGACTTCATTCTTAAATTAGGAATTTCTTTTTTTTTTATTTCTGAGAATTTTATATTTTGTGGCTTGTTGTAGGTGTAAATCACCAGGTTGTTATTAGAGAACAAAAAAGCACATGGTTAGCTTAGCATAGCATTAAAGCTGGAGGGAGCTGGCCTCATTTTTGGTGAAAAACAATTAAAGCTACTCCTGTCTCTATGCTAAGCTAGCTCTCTCCACTGAACAATTTAGGCAACCATGCTTTACATTTGTGGATATAGGCAACAAAAACAACAAGAATGGCACGTTGGTGAACACACACCTCCACAAAGGATCGGAGTTGTCCCTTGATAACCATCTGCACTAAACTTTGCTGGTGGCCCACGTCTGTTCTTTCATCAACAACCACTCAAACAGCCAACCAGACAAACAGCCGACCAACCAACCGACCATCCAACTCACCTGAAAAAACTGACTCAAGGTCAGGGTGAAAGCTTTCGCTCCTCGTGAGAGCTACCCTGACCCGGAACCGATGTGACCCTGAATAAAAAACGTCACCCACCACCTACGGACACACAACCAGAGTGGGTCCTCTGCTCCGCTCAGGGTCACCACAAAACACTCACAGAGTCAAGGTGTGGGCGACGGAATGGGTGTGGAGCTCCTCGCTCTGCTTCCAGGGAGAAGCAGCTATCGGTGGGATCACTCCACTTCACTCCACATGATGGAGTCTAAACAAGTCTGTGTTTTCATTTCCATAAAGCCGCGCTCTGTCTTTTGTTCTGACGGAGATAAGATGTATAAATTATGAGCAGCTGACAAAGTATACTGTGACGCCTCGGGCAGCTCATCAGTCATGCTCGGCCTGTCAGCAGGTAACTGATGGGGGCCCTACAGGCACAAAGCCCCCTTTCTAAGCAAAGGAGGGGGAGGCAGAGGAATTAAAGCTGTTGTCGGAGTCCTGAGCACAGAACAGCTGACTCATATTTAACCGTCTCTTTAAAGGAGGGCGGCAGACGCCAAAGGATTCAAGCTTCAGAGTGTTTTTGTGGTTGTCTCCTCAGGAGTGTACGCCTCGCTGTCGTGGTCTGTCGGCGTTGTACAATGGCCGTCACGCCGGAGGTAGGCACACAGAACGTCTACTTGAGAGACCACCCAAGAGGAGCCAGAGAGGGTATCGACTAAAAAAGCAGTCTGGCTGTGATCGTTTGAATCAAAAGCACCACATAACGTAAAGAACCCTCTGGATGAACCTGCTGAGGTCGCAGAGACTTTGTTTGAGTTTCGTTCCAGCGCTAAAGCATCACCGCAGACATCATTAAAAGGTGTCGGTCATGTGCTGCATTCATGACACTTCAGAAATGAGGAAAAAGCAAGCTCTGATTTGGACGAAACGTTTTTCCAGCTGATCCCAATCTCCTATTAGAACCCAATTAGTGATTTATTTTTACACCTGAAATAACATTTTTGTTCCCTCAGACGACAGAATATTAAAGGTACTGAAGGATACTGGTAGTCAACCCTGTTAGCCTTGTGAAGACCAATTAGAGCAGCTTGATTAAAAAGGGTAGTTTGGATGGGACGCTTTATCTGGCTCAGGAATAAAGATTCCTGTGAAAAGTGGATTAATGGTCCTGTTGAAAAAACAGCCATAAGTCAAAAAGCTCTTTTCCAAAAAGGACGGTGAGTTCAGCCGGTTTATGCCCCCTCATCATATTTCTGCAAACCAATCTCCACGGCTGTCTGACGTCTGGAAGGCCATAAAGTATCACACCTTCATTTGGGTCAGACAGGTACTTTACTGTATCAAATGATTGGGAGTATAAAATTCTCTCGATTGAGTCTCGACACCAGAAAAGGAACGACGTCGCCGCCACCGTAGAGATGTAAAATAATCCACCTTATCTCTGATGCCCAGGAGGAAGATGTGTCCGCCGCTGTCAAATAATGGCAGATTTCCACATGAGTCATTCATCACGGTGTTAAAAAAAGCTCTCGGTTTCACTCAAACACTGGAATATTTACTGTGCTGTTGAAAAAAAGGTCCAGGAATTTGTGTTACATGATAAACCATCCCATAACCGACCAGTCTAGAAGCCCAGTAGTTGTCAGGAACATGAGGTCATCAGGTGGAGTAGGGATGAAGATGAGGAAGACATGGCAGGATGGGAAAACTCCAATCACAAGAAGCCTGAATAAAAACGATCAATAAGTCGATCTCAATGAGCCAATTATGACCAACAGGCTGATCTTGATTGATCGCCTGTGAGCACAATTACCGACCTGTCCTCATCAAACTGATATATGACTGCTTTAGATGCACGTCTCATTAAAGCTCTGTTTTACTCCATATGGTGAGCGTTCTCCGCAGGTGTGATGAAGACGAACAACAACATCTCCTCTTCGTCGTGACCTCTGGCTCCAGAGGTCATCTGTGTCACAAACCTTCAGAGAACTAGAACAGCATCTCGTCGGGTCCAGGAAGTACATCCACTAATCAGTTAACTGCATCCAGATGACCTCTGATCAATACCGGGAACAGTTTACTAACTGTTCTTATCAGAGGGAAAATTAAGATTTGTTTTGAATTATTTTTCTTTTCTTTTTTATTTGACGTTGTCGACTATATTTCTGCAAATCATTAAAGTTTGTAAAATGAGCTTCCTAAAAAAATTAAGAACACATTGACCCTTTTTTGAAGTAAAGACTTGGGAACATTGAATTTTAGGGATGCACTTTTGTGATATTCTAAAACAAGTCAATAACAATGCTTCAGTTGCCATGGCAACAGCATTTGTTCAATTTTGTACACAGAGTCTACCAATCCGAGCTCTTTCTTCACGATCAACGATTACAGGAAAAAACCAAAGTGAATTCTTTCCACAAATAACTAACAACTGTGGTACTGATTTTTAAAAGCTGCACTGCCAACTAGTGGCCTGGCATGCATGATGCAGCAGCTGCCTGTTCTTGATAGTGTTGTAACCTCAAAAGAAACATTTGCTTCCTATTTCTATTACTGTATTGATATAAAATGATCTATCAGGATATTCATGACTCTAACTCGTACAATGTTTTTCTTTTTGTTCTGTTGGATTTTCTACCAGCAGGATTTTGTTGAAATTTTTAATTCTTGCATCCTGACAGCTTTTCTTTGCAGTGATGAATTCAGTATGCACCGCCTTCGTCTCTGAAGTTTTTGCGGCAGAGAAAAGAGGAAGAGAGCGACAGAATGGACCCGCCGTGCAAACAGAAAGGGAAAGCAGACGAGTGGGTTCTTGTGCAAGTTAGCAGCAAAGCACTCGCTCTATTCACGTCCAGCATGAAAGAGTCGTCTCAGTAACAACAATGGTGGGTAACATGATCTTTCATTACACATTGTGTAAACAGTGTAACCTATCAGGGCCGTCAATCAACATGATTGATTGTGGCCTGTCGCGGGAGAAGAGTGACAAGTCAGGAGAAAAAAAAAGTTTTCCCCAACAAAGAGTGGTGCATTCAGGCTGCCACAGAAAGTGGTGATTAATGTGTTCTCGCTGGGTAATCCCACACCCCTGGCTAACGAAGAAGGAATCTATCATCTGCACGGCGGTGGCAGATGTCGTGAGGACAGCCATCCAAGTGCCTGGGAACAATTTACTTTCTTTTCTCTAATTGTTCCTGAAAAGTGTGACGATTTTGAAGAAAAGCACTCGAGTCAAAGGCTCCTCGGGGCAGACGCTCCGACGACCGCCGCTCCGACATAAAACCCCGCCACGCTCCACCTGAAAGCATCACTGGAAACACTCAGAGATAAGAAAACCTATCAGAGCCCTCGCTACAGCTGCGTTATGACTGCTGCTCTATGCCGCCTGAAACGGCCGGAGAAGTAAAATAAGCGAATAAACAAACCCGACGCTAACAAGAGAAAGCGCTCTGATTTCATAAACAACTCATTCCTGCTTCATTAAGCTGGCAGCGCATTACAATCACAAGCAAGGCAAGAAATTAAACAGCAATTAGAGGGAAAGGGTTGAAGCTAAGGGATCGTCATCCTCGTCCCTGAAGAACACCACGTCTTAAAAAAGAGCCGGTGGTGCAGCATCAGGAGGAGCGAAACGGCTTTGGATTTACGGCTGTTTGTTCAGCTGTTGATTCCATCCCACTTTTATCATTGATATCATAACGTCTCTCCTCTCCGCTTGGTTTTAGTGCAGTCGTTACCTCCAGATAGGAGGTGGTGTTTTCACCCGTTTGCCTTCAGCGGAATGGGACAGATTTTCATGAAACCTGATGGGAGAACTGGGAAAGGAACCACTTAGGTGTTAAAAGTCCATCAAGTGAAGGAGCAATGGCGCTCTGTGGACCTTTATTGTTAACTCTCTATAAATGGGATGACGGTTACTGAGGAAGTGGATTGAAGGTGTAGAAACGACCAAATCCTGAAGCAGTTCCAGATATAAGTTTCTGATTAGAATTATAATTAAATAGCACTAGGTGTAGGTGTGCATTCAAAATTAAAAACTGTTGCTGACATCAAATTCAGACAAAACCCTCGAGGTAATCACGAAACATTTGCTATTTGACACTTAAAACCAGATGGAAGAGGTTCTGAAGAGGATCCAGGTCCTCATTCCTTAGTCTCTCTCATTCTGTTGTCATGGTTGCAGGTACGACTCTTTCTGGCTTGCGCAGATATAAATCGGTATAACATAGGGTTAAATCTCACACTGCCAGCTTGCCGTTTTAGCAGATTGGACTCCTTTGTGTTGGTTCAGCTCCGTCTTGGCCGAGGTTCGTGGTCTCTGAGTGCCCCTCCACTTAAAAATGGTGTTAGGTAAACCAGCACGTCTGATGCCTTTTAGAACGTAAGCCGCTATTAGCACAAAAAAGAGGGAGAAGGCAGTAAAGTCCAAATATGTCACAGCTGTCTGTCGTCACATCATTTAATTTAATCTGGTTTCATGCCTGTTCACATTACAGCCCTGATAGAACAGCAACACTCTCCAACATCTGCTCGCTCGAGGAGCCGTCGATTATTCATTCAGCTGGAGGTCAGATGGCGTTCGGCTCACGCAGCCTCACACCTGAGCTAATAAATCAATTTCTGCAGCAATTATGAGTAATAGCGTGCGCTTTAAAGTTTAACAGTCGGCTTTACGACGCGCAGGTTTGTGTGAATTACGTGAGCGAGTCGAGTCGTTGCACTAATTGCACTTGTTTTTTTGCGGCCGGTGAACTGATGCTGACCTCCAGACGTACAGTACACCCGTCCCCTCCGGCGCGTTCTGCTGCAACATGTGGAGCTGCAGAGATTAAAGGGCTCGGCTGTGGTGTGTATGCTAACGTTCACACGAGCAATAGAGAGGAAACACTCCATCAGATATTGTGCTGACTTCAGAACAGATTTAATGTGGACGTTCTGTTCGACATGTGTTTAAGGTGTTATGGTGACTAATGAAGGAGCTCAGTGGCCGACAGACAGTCTGGTCAGCGTAGATGGTGTAACACACACTCCCTGATCCAAGCCCAATCCTTCAAACACTGTACTTCATACATCTGACTGATGTGATTGTTTTTATTCCTGCCAAACGAGTGTCCACTAGTTTGTTTGTTAGCAGGATTATGATAAATCTGGAGGACAGGCTTCCACAAACCATCCAGGATATCTTGCATCTTTATCCGTCACGCGCTGGTAAGAGTTTTACTGCAGGAAGAGTGTGTTTATCTTCCTTCACATGGATTAAACATACGTGACTAGAGGTGACAGATTACATGTGAAAACTACTTCATTCTGATTTATGGTAAAAGTTTTCTAGGAAAACTTTTTCAAACTTTTTCTCTGTCTTACTCACAGAAATGTATCCTGTAGTTTTTCTGTTTAGTCCCTCTGACAAACAAACAATAAAACAAACAACCTTGCAGAGGTAGGAATATAATTAAAACTGCCATCGACCAGCTGAGATGGTTCAGGATTGCCGTCGTTTCTTTATCTGCTCTGATATGACAATCATACCGGCACACGCCAGTAGCGACCGTACCATCCAACGGTAATGACAGGAAGTTAAATTACATAATAAAAAAATGATGTGCCCTCAAAACTTTTTAAATTTCAGACACTCAAAATATTGTCATCAAGCTGTCCTGTGCAGTAAATACAGGATTTTATAGGACAGAAAAGGCTTCGGCAAACGAGACCAGGTAATTTAATACATTTCGCTTGTGCAAGCAGAATAAGTCTGCAAACAGGAGTTAAAATTAGTGCGTGAAAACAACAAAGATGAAGCATAAAGAGATAATAAAGATGATGATGTCCTTTGGCTGTGAGCGCAGCTAACACCCAGCTGTTAGCAGAACCAAAACAACCGGGCCGGAGTCCTGACGATCTCATCCAGCTCCAGTCAGAAATTTAAAAAAAATCGGCGTTTAGAAGAAACATCAAAGCTGTGCCGCGGAGACGGAGTACCTGCAGAGGTGCTGAACTGTGAGCTTGTTGTCTGAACAGAGGGAGCACACAGAGGTCAATAACTGACTTCAAATGGCTGAAAAATGTGCCTGCGGAGCTGGCAGGTGGTGTTCACAGCATCACGGATCAGACAGGCGAGATGCTGCCAAACCCAGACATGTGTTCTCATGTGAGTGTAATTTACATCACTGTCTAAACTTCATCTCACACTGAAATACGAGCTGAGATCTGCTGACTGTCTTTGCAGACTGTCTGAAACTTATCGCATCTGCAGCATAAGTTTGTGCAACGACTCCAAACGGCATTACTGTATTTAACAGGCTGCTGTAACGGCCAGCAAACCGACCAGACGCCTCATTGGAGGACGCCAAGGGCGCGGCTTCACGGTTAGAGCAGGGATGGTGCTGGCATTTCCAGTTCAAACCCAGTTCAAACTGGGATTCATGAAGCTCTGGGTCCTATCAGTGACGTCTGGACAGATCGATGAGCTGGAATCTGGTCCAGACGTGACGTTTATCGTTCAAACTGACTAATACCTGACCATCCGTCACGTCTCTACTTAAAGCAGCCAGTTGGTCATTGTTAGCATGTTTGTAAGCCACATAACCCGCTAAACTGAAGCACGTTACCATGGTAACAGTAGTGTTTAGCAGAATGTGTCACTGTGTTTGTAGTAAGGGTGCTGCTAGCGTAGCAACAGAAAAAAGCTAATGGAAATAAAGCTAAAAGAAAACCCCTTCTCATTTACTTCATGCTGTCCATAAATTGTTGGCTAGTACTACATTGTTGTTGTGTAACAACAACACTACATGAAATTCAACTGCAACATGTTGTGTTTGTAACTCACCAAAATAAAAGATATTTCTCTAGTTTCAAACAAATCAGTTTCCAACAAAATGTTCCTGCAACTATTTTATAATTAATGAATAAAACTAGACACACCAGATACTCCAAAGTAATAAATACACATCACAAAAACCTGTGAAAACTAATTAGTGAAAATGTTTTGCTAGTGCACAAGACATCCACTAAACCTCTAGCCCGGTGAACACATACCTCCCTGCTGTCAGAGGTGCCCTTTAGCATCGAGTAACAGCTAGTCAAGGCAAAATGCTAACGTTAATCAATCAAACGTTTGTTTCTTTGAGGGCACCTCTTCATACAAGGTCAAGCCAAGGTAAAACTGCACAGCCTGGGACTAATTAAGCCATTACAAGCTCATGTATGTGCTTTGTCACTCCAATGTGAACGACTGTCAGGAGGAGGACGGCTGCACAGGCTGGACGGACGCTGTCTACTTTGATGCAGGCTCACGCATATGAAATGAGGTCAGAGCCTGGTCATTAAAAAGAACTCCTTTACACGGGATATCACGCTACGAGAGGCAATTTCATCAAAGGGCTTTAACGTTGGAGATTTGTCAGGGATTATGACAGGGAGGCATGTACAAACAAAGCAATGTGAGAAGAAAAGGAAAATGGGTCAGATAATGTCCTCTGTCACAGTTATTACACATCTCAATTACTCAGGCCGATGAAGACAAGGGGCGTTACAGGGATCGTTTGCCCGAGCGGGAACGGCGGACCGGTCCCACAGCCGGTCTGATCACATGGCGTTTTGTGTTTGTGTTACCACTGAGAGGAAACAAGCTGACAGAAATGAACCGTACATACAATAATATTGTGTTTGGCTATGAATTTAATGTATTTGTATTTCAATGTGATGTGACAAACAATTCCATTAATAATCACTAGATCAAACGATACACTGCCAAGGAGTATTGATAGGTTGTCCTCAAGTACATTTTGTTTTTTAGTTTATGATTTAAAAGGCAGTACTTTTTTTTTTAATGAGGAATCAACTTCTGTCTGAATCTATTAATTTAAAAAAAAATTTTTTTTTAATTATTTTGTCAATTCAATGTGAGAAAACAATGGAAAAGTACATCGCCGCACAAAAATTAAAGATATTCAGTAGATGATGAAAATTGTGCTAACACTACCAAAGAATTTCTAAATGTTTTCATTAAATTTTATTGATTAAATCCCTGACCACAATAGTTGTATAGCTGTTTGAACATTCCTATTTGCCGTGCTGTATTTCAGGCGTTGTGCAGCGACTATCGGATCACAGTTGCTCTGACCTGACCCGTCCCGGCTCGACCGGCGTCCATAACACAGAAACAATGGCCCATTCTTGTTCTAATGCGCGGCGGCTATGTGACATAATAAATATTGCATCAGAGGAGCCTGCGAAGCTGTCAGTCAGGAGATAATGCCTCCCGTCAGCATCAAACCAACCGCAAATGTTTCCAAAGAAAATGATTCCTTTAAGGTATTCCTATACGGTAAATGATTCATAGAGCCTTTGTTAAAGCAGCACTTAAGGGGGGGGCTGGTTTAAGTAAATATAAGCCATGGTGGAAAAGCTTCACCATTATCTTGGGCTGTCTGAAAGCATATTAATGCCCAGGGTTGTTAATGGATACAATGGGGCTCAGGAGGGTTTTAGTTTGAAGAGATCTGTCCTGGCACCCTTCACAAACTTTAACAGTCGCCTAACGTGACACAACAAGACATTTTATTTCTTTAATTATTCCTTTCATGCATCTGTTGGTGCCGCTTTTATGAAGCACAAATGAAATCCAGTGATTGTCAAAGAGTAATGCATTAGCTTTGGTTTGAAAAACAATCAATGCTACTACGTTTTGTTTAAGTTTTACATCGCCATGTCAGACAGGAATTCAATACAGGAAGTAGAATATGTCTGATTGAGCATTTTTTAAAAGTCGATAGTCTCAGCTTTTATTAAAGTATCAAACTATAAGACATAATGTCGATTTAATATAGCCGTCATGTCGCATGCAGCTATATGTCATTGGGACAAAAGGGGTTTGAGTAAATATTCAGAACAACAGCCATCGGTGTGGTTAGCTATTGAGCTCCAGACACATATTGTTCAGCCCATAAGTCATTTCCTGCCATTCAAAATGCAGAAATCCTCTCAAAATGGTGGTCACGGACAAAGGGAGGGGGGCAAATGAAGGGCTGAAAATTTGGCATGTCGTGAAAGCGAGCGACCTCTTTGTCTGTGCCGCTTTCCTCTCTGGGACGAGTGTTGAACAGGTCCAAAACATTAGGGCGTTGACAAAATGATGGATGAAGCATGCTAAAGTGGTTTGCGATTGTAAAGGCTCTGGAAACTTGTTCCAAAGCACAAACAAATGGCCGCTTCACGTTGGATCCATCACCGATTCATCGTCCTAATTGGAAAATGAGACCCATGCTATCAAACATAAACGCTCCTGGGAATAACAGGCTGACACTTCTCCTGCCGTTGACACGATCCAGGATCCACTCCCTACTGGAGAGCATCCCATTCCCTCCATCATAACACCAGTAAACAGCAGCTAGCAACATCTTCACCAAGCTCCCAGTGACAAAAGACAACTTCAAGACTGTTAGCGTCATGAGCTAGCGATCTAAGATGGCTCAAGCTACTGGCAGAGCTTGTGTCCAATCAAGGACATAATGTGAAAGAGACACTAATAGATTTTATTGATCATCAGGCCTTTAAAAAATGGGTTTGTATCATATTAAGGCTAAAATATCAGAATGAATGTGATTTGGTAATTACACAAGCAACTTACACTGCTGACCTCATCTATGTCAGCATTCAAATAAAAAACCCTGAAATGTCAACAGTTCAATCTAATAATGCTAATAGATCAACATATACAACACCATACATTTACACAGCGTAATTAATGTAATGTGAGCTAGCTGACATGTCTGAAGCTACTTAGAAGACATTTGAATGCCCTTCATGTCTCCGCTTGAATGTTAGTGAGTTAGCTGGCTAGGCTAGCAGCATGTGAAGCGTCAATAATCAATCCAAACTGGTAGGCTTTAAACATGTTATGTTTCCATGTACACTACATATAATATACACAACAATTTGGTTCATATTTTTATTATGATGACACAATTTACATGATGTTGTTATATAAAGTTGAGCACTTTGCATGTTAACCCTAAAATTTTGAAATCTGTTCAAATCTCTTCCATTGGTGTAAAAATACCAGTAATCATTTAGTTACATTCACAGAGTAATTAATTTAATTATTCATTGTAATTATGTCGACAATTTGGGATATTTCTAAACTGATTTACAACATTTACTGCCTTTTATTGAGCCAATTCATCATCATTCACAGAGTAATAAAAAGCTCAATGCCCTTGTGGAAAATATGTGGAAACTAATTAAGACACTGATTGTGTGTTGGGCATAATATTATATTACAGGACTCTTAGAGCAGAGAAATAAATCTGTTAAAGCATTGTAGATATAAACCTCTAATTTATGCAAGCTGTAGGAACGGCTGCTCATAAACACTGACTGTAGAGCAATGTTGTAAAATGTACAGCAGCTTCCCTGTCAGGCGCCTTCAGTCGCCACTAGAGGTCGCTGTGGCTCAGATCCCCCTAGAACCCCCACAGGGACACAGGAGCAGGCCTTTTCCATAGTTGACTTTTTCATAGTAGATTAGAAAACAGAAATAATCATCACATGCATCTGAATCACAGATCACAGATGAGCTCAGACAAAAACCAAACTTTGATTTTAAATATTTCTCTAGCTTCTTGAAATTGAATTCACCTGGTGACCCAGAATTCAGCGGTTCATGAAAACCGCCAAACAAACGTGGTTCAGAATGAGATGACAGGAACGAGCAGAGCAGGGATGCCTGGCATGGTGGGGTATTCTCCGCAGCATGAGTGATGTGGGTCAGTTAGCGAGTGGCAAGGATTCAAAACAAAGAAAAGGCCCAAGCGATGGGGTCCACCGGATAAATTTGTCAATGTCTTACGCCTTTAGGCTCCCAGCCTCGCCTGACCCCAACCTCCATTCTCAAGATAAATACCTCTGTCACCATTCACCTTCAGTCCCTGAACACAAATTTATCTTGTCATCCATCATCCTTGTGCAGAGGTATAATTTTCTCTCCTCCTAGTAATGAGTTTAAGACCTCCAAACCGGGCCGAGGATGGGACCGCGTCACCAAACATGACAAAGCATTTTGCAATCCAGATTTTTTTTGCGGTTGTTATTTGTACAAAATGACTTGATCTCACCACCCCCCCCCAATCGGAGAGCTCGCCAACTGGATAAATGATTGACTGTGACATTCATTGCGGCTGTGGGTCCATACAAAGTTCAAGCCGTGGAAGGTGTAAAGCTCTGGGTATTTGTTTCCCTCAAATGGCCGCGGCTGACAACCTTGTATGATAATGTGCCCACTGTACATCAACTTAATTGACACTTAAATCTGTCAGTCGCCTTACAAATGCTGACCTTCTTTGGGGAACAAATCCTTTTTAATGTGCATTCTTTGTGAGTGATTGTGTGTTCGGGTGAGGGGGGGTCTGGGGGAGGGGGGATACAAATGAGATGGAGAGGAATCCATCAAGATAAACAGCACAAACAGCAAAAGCACAACTCTTATCTGCTCTTTAGCACCGGTTCTGATATAAATGAATATTCCTACAATAAAGAAAGCAGCCGAGGAAACGCAGCCAGGGAGGACCTGCCTCCAAATCCCTTTTCACCTGTCTGATTACGGTATTTTTTTGCCGTGTAATGTTATTAGCGGCCCGTTCGAACGGAGCGGCTGTGCGCTGGGGGTTGGCTTATTAATTGTTGTTTTCGTGTCACCTCTGCTGTGTGCACCCGGTGATTTAATCAGCTAAATTCACCGCCATGGGAGCCGTGGCCCGAGCCGTGTTTAACGCTAAAGGTGTAATAATAATACATCAGCAATGAAGCTGTCATTCCCATTCATTTCTGAGGATGAGTTCCATACAGACGTGGGATAACACTGATTATCCAAATGGGATGGAGTTATTATCCGCCGTCTTCATTGCATTTCATTAAATCAATTTCACTTAAACTCCAACGTCCACCACTCGTCATTAAAGATTGCTTTGACTGGCTGACAGTTTAGGGCAAAATAGTAACCCAATTATCTCCTGGACATTGATACGCACTGAGATGTGTGCTGCTTTCTGCTCCAAGGGCAATAATGACCTGGAGGCAGCGGCTTCCACCTCCCTCACAGGTATGATCTTGTTTATCTCCGTCCCCTGTGGACCCGCATCCTTCCCTCCCCGGAGACCTGATCCGGCATCTTCATCCCCACCTCCGTCACCTTATGGTCGCTTTCTCTAATCGCAAAGCTGATCTAGAGCCTCATGTTATCTGAGGGGGCACGACCTCCAGCGCTTGTGGCAATTAGCCAGGGGCCTAATTACCCAACGCGCAGTGCAGCGGGTCGCCGTGGTGGAAACCGGGTCCCTCACATCCGTTAATGATGTTAGAGAGGATGTCACAGAGATGTTTTACCTCATAGTCGTGTTGATGCTGGTGTCACATTTCAAACTAGAATATCTCCCAATCGCGTTAAGCCCTGCCCCTCCATCAAATGATTTCTGCTAACAATAAAACAAACCGACCAAAGGATGAATCAAGGGATCAATAATCTCCTTGTCAGCAATCCAGGAAACATGAAAATAATAATAATCAAATAATAAGGCATCCAATAACTAAGAGCATGAAGACTCTGGGCTCAAATACACCTGTAAACAGGTAAACAGGTAGTGGTAAACGAAATAAACAGTGAGGTTCACCTTTTTATAAACACATCTGGTGACCATTAATCCGGGTTGAGTTTCCCTACAAGATGCTAAACATGTGAGCTGAATAACAAGCCTGACTTTCAGCGTCTGAGACAGAAGGTCAGCTGAGATTTCATCATGATGACACAACATGACGCCGCCATTATTCTAAATCCCATTCCAAGGTGGAAGGCTTGCAAATGAAGGCCCCCGCAGCGCCTCTGCTCACCGCCAGCCCGGCCAATGACAACAGACAGCTACACCGACGCAGTGACGGCCGGACGGAGACGGATGGATCGATAGACGACTGCATATGTGGACGTGCCTATTGATAAACTCCTGCTGACACGGGGCGAACACTTTGGGCTCATTGAGGGAGATGTCAGTCACGCCGCCCATTAGTTTGCATGCATTTCAGGTTGGATGTCCTCAACCTGTGACCGTGGGGTACGGGGCTGGCCCACGAGCTTCGTAACATGCCAAAACACTTTTCTATCACTTGTCCGGAGTGATTTCTCACGGTGTCAGTCCCCACGTCTCCACTACTGTACGTGACAGGAAACACAGCAGTCGTGTGTTTTATAGTGAACGGCTGAAATGATGCATTCAGGTGGTTGAAAACTTTCACCAGATACAGAAACTAAAAGCTGCTGAACGTGAACCTGCTTTTATCACGTTATTAGAATTCTGATGTGTTTTCCTGATCAAAATTATTTTTTTTCCCGCCCCCAAACGCTCCAGGAAATGTAATGCGATTACATTTTATACATTTTAAACCCAACCTGTGACCAAACCAAGCAGGTAAAAACATAATCTCATTGATGGCGGTAATGAATGCTAATGCTAACCTGGAACTCCTCGACTCAGCAGTGATGTCAGCGTGGTGCTCGCAGCTCGTTTTTACCAACGAATAAACTTTAATCATCATGTGCTCGCCGTCCTCAGATGGGATGCATGCTAATGCTTGTAGCTTCCAGGCTACAGCACAGATTCCACCTTTGAGACAGGAGTTATGAAGTATTTTTAAATCAGTTTGGGCTCTCAGGGCTTCAGCAGACTTTTCAAACTGGTCTCCATCATCTTCAGACTTCTCCCTGAGGAAGCTGTGACACAGTTTTATTGTGACGCTCCAGAAAATGTTTTATTGACCGAAAAACTTTACACCAAATTTACCTTTTACAAAATCAACAGCCTTACTTGGGGGATTTTAGACGTTAGCACCCTCTTAAACCATAGAAGAAGTCTAGTTTGGATTCTAACAGCAGTGTTCTGGTTGTTTGAAAGCTTTATCGGTTAAATCAAAGTTTACATTTGCTGTGGATCATATTGGGTATTTTTTAATGGCGAGTTTATTACACTATTTAGCTTTAATTCAAGAGTTTACGGGGAGTTGGACAAAGTTAAGAGTCACAAAACTAAAATTTAATTGTTTTGACCAGATTCAACAGTTTTTTTTCCCACCAGTCAATTTCTTGCTTCAACTCAGTTCAACTCAGTTCTAAGCGATATTTTAAAGGACTGCTTGAATGTTTATGAAAAGTCTGAAAATAGTTTGTCATCAAAATAAAATTCATTTAAAAAATCTGTTCAGTATGATTAAGTATGAGTAACTCTGAGGTCATGTGACCTCAGGACGCCATTACTCCACCACGCCTGCACACAGCACTTTATTATGGAAAAGCTCCATAATAAAATCTAGCATTGAAATGTCAACAGAAAGTACTTTCAGACGTCTGCCTGCCCGGTTCGGGGCCCGCAGGAGCGGCGAGGCCCTGTGAGGAAGCAGAACTTTGGATGAATAATAGACTTCTTCCCAGGCGGCAGCACTCTTGGTGGTAGGAGGTTAATATTCTCACGTGTCATTAGGTCTGCTGGCTCAACTGATGGCTCATTGAATCAGGCAGCAAATGATTTCCTCATGCTGCAGAGGACAGACTCTTCAAAGGGAAGGAGCTGAGGTCAGGACAGCACTCTGCTTTGATTAATGGCCGAGGCTCAGCGGAGGCTGCCCGTAGGTAAGAATGTGACGGAGGATTGGATGTGAAGGAAACCGACTTTTAAGCTGGGTCCGGCCCACCTCCAGAAAAACCTGCAGATAGCATCACGCGGGTCGGGTTGATGGGTTGTGACTGAAAGGCTCGCCGACCCTCTGGCTTGTACAATCAGAAAAATTCCAGTTTGCGTGTGACGGGTTTAGCCGACGTTTGGTCGCGTCACGTTTGAAACTGGAGTGGCTGCTGTCGCTTCACTTTGGAGAGTCTTAACTTTCCATAACAGGTGCATCCTTAAAGACTTTTAATTCTAAAAGTTGATCTGAAAATGGAAGCGCCGGCCTGTTTAGCTGGAGCTAAGCTCAAGCGGGGATTAAACACTCGCCGCCTGGGTCGCCATCCTCCTGGGCCCCATTATCATCCTCCTTATTAGTTTTTGACTCAGCAGAACAAAACGTGGCCGCCTGGATCTTTGATCGCTCACGCGCTGACACTAAACCTCTCAAGCCTCTCGACGTTCCTCTGCTAAGGTAATTAGCGCTAATTAAAAGGTTTCCAGCTGCCTTGTGTGCATTTTTTTTTGTTCCTCCCATACACATTGTCCTCACAGGTGCATTTCCTATTTATACTGTGGGCATGTCACTCACATTCCTCCCCTCTTCATCACAGAGCATGATCAAGGAGATTAGGACTATTGTTTGGGGATGATAAAGGGTAAGGAGAAAACCCACTGCCAAAGGGAAGCTATTATAGGAGTTCAACACATCTGGAAAAAAGATTACAAAAGGAGAACTTCAGCTGCGTTTAGGACCATTTATAAAAACTATGAACACCCAACTTAGGATTCTAAACTCGAGGGTCATTTGTTGCTTTATCTTTGCTCCAAGCTCTCAGTTTGACTCAATGATGATCAGAGATTAAACTAAACCCAGCTCTTAATCGTCTGAGATCCCAAATTGGTCCTATGAGATGTGAATTGTATAATTTCTAAGCAGAACGCTTAACTGTAGCCTGAAAGCTCAAACGAGTGCGTGAGCTCCATCACTTTAAACCTCGTCTCCATCTTCTTCAGTTGCTGAGGAGGAGGAGGATGCTGTTTGAATGTGAAGCTCTAGAAATGTTTGACGGCTTGAGAAACTTCAGCTGAACATCTGTCAGTTCCTTTAGAACCGTCCGCCTGGGCGTTAGCGTAGCACACCTTTATATTTGACTGGAATTGTGTTTCCTGTTTAGAAACACAAAGACACGCCACTCTCCATCAGCATGGACAGAACAGCAACTGTTCATTTTACAGACAACCAGCGAGCTTCACCGTGACCCACCTTGTAAATTCACTCGCAATCAAGGAGCCCCATAAACATCATTAAGCATCATTTCCCAGCCCACTTGAGCTACATGTGAAGCGTCCTTTATTGTGTAATGAGCCAAGAATGCGAGAAGATTGCCACTTCAAAGCGTCTCTTCAAAGTTGTCGCCCATGCAGGCTGCTGACAGTCGGGCTGGGATTAAACGTGCCCCCATAATCAGTCCTTTGTCTCCAAATGAGCCCATTGTTTATCTGCACCTCTGGTGACAGCCGTCAGGAGGCTGCAGGAGAGGCCGGGCGGATACTCCACATCCACTTCAGTTTGCTTTACAGATGCCCACGGCACTTTGCGATTCCACTTCAGGTTCTTACGCCAGGATTTCACGGAATTAAAAAAAAGATGCTTCTGATTTCCTGTTTCTGAATAAACCCTTCCACCTCATCCCAAAGAAAAATACATGCCAGAGAAAAATGTCCCGTCTTTTCTTTTACAACCCATTTTAAAGATGATTTACAGCCAGGGGAGGGGGACGAACGCTCATTCAAGGCTTGGTTTAATTGTTATGCAGAGATTCTCCCTTCATCTTGTCTTGGGGAAAAAAGGCCTTTGTCCGAGACCAGCGGTGTGTCATCGGCTCTCGGCCCCCAGCGAGGAGGGGCCACAGAGGCCGGCAGCAGGGGGACACTTCTCAGGGACTTTAAGAACTACAGTAAATCTTCAAACAATTTATCCAAACAAAGGCGGCTGTGTAGGGAGGGGGAGAAGACACGGGAAACAGATGAATAAGCAACATCAATTACCAGACCCTGACCTTCAGAGGCCCGGTCCACGGCGCGCGTTTCACACCAAATGACTGCAGATTGGGGCTGACAGGCCTGAAGTGGAGGAGCGACTCCTCACAAGGTTAGCAGCATGCGTTTGTGAGGGGCCACGCCGGCCAATGAGGAGGAGGACAGAGGTAAAGGTTGAATGAAGGAGCAGTGGAATAGATGCTGGTTTGGTTTCAAGTGAGATAAAATGGGTCGACTCAGTGGCAAAAAGGAGGAACAGTCTGAGAACACAACAGGACTGAAGACTGAGTCAGTCTCCTGTGCTGCGATTACAAGAAGCTATACGGTCCAGTCGAGCATTAGCTACCTGTTAGCTACCTGTGGACATTCCTAGCGTGATGTCATACATCACATCGGGCATCATCACATTCCCAGCTACACGGCGTTAGATCTTGTCTTCCATTCAGATGCTCTTTGAGGCAACACTTCAAATCCAAAACCAGGAGCTGGTGTGAAAATAAAAAGTAAGACATCTGAATCATAGATTTAAGTTGTCAGGATCCCCACTTCCTCATACCGGTCTTAAAATTATTAGTTGATGAAATTATTGATTGGGCACCTGGATGGGCTCTCAGTAGGACTCACCAACGTCCAACAGTTCCTTTTAATTAAATTAAATCTTAATCCAAATTCAAAGAGATGAAATAAATCACAGAGCCGCCCTTTTAACTGGATCTACTCCAAAAATGTAATGTCTTCTTCCTCGCCACTCATCCAACCTGTCCACCACGTTCCATCAGAACGCGTTTAGGAATAAGTTTAGGAATAAAAATGGAAAATATTTCCTGGATCCGCCTCTTTTTCCACATCCATCCCAGGATTTTGGAGTTCTTTCCATCTCACACACCAGAGGACAGATTTAGATACGACCTGAACGCTCCTGATACCTACAGCTGTCCCGGCTACTTAGCAGCACTTTAATGAAATAATAACAAGATTAATGAACAGATTAACTCCCCGTCCTCCGGGACGCATCGCTGACCATCTCCATATTGATTGTTTTTGAGCTTTAGCAGCGACACACAATGAAGGGCTAATAAAACCACGCAGCCATTAAATCTTCGCCTCTGATCTGAAGCACCTGAAGTCAGAACCCTCAACAATAATAACGGATGGACATACTTCCTGTTTCTGCAGCTTTTGTCACCACATAACAGAGTCGCCACTTTGTACCGCTGGAGGGGAAGGCATCACTCACCATAATGCATATGCTATAATCACAGAGAACTTACTTAAAATTCAATCCACTTTGGCATCATTATCATGTATCAACATAATGAATGACTCCTTCAGAGGATGGTAATTATAATTTGATAAATCATCAGCAGAAAATTAACTAGATGTCAAAACATTCATTGGGAAGGGTGATGAATCGAGGATGATTGCCATGATGAATTGTGTTCATCTGCGCTGTATGTATCCAGTGAGATGGCTAAACAGCCCAAGATGGATGGAGGAACAGAAGCTGCAAGGTCAGAGCGCAACCCCCCAGGACAGAGGAGGATGGGGGGGGGGGTACGTTTGACTTGTGCTGTTTCTCTCCCTCCGCTTGCATCAAACATGCTGGCCTGTTGAGGGATTGATGGATGAGTCGATGGGTGGAAATCAAAACCACTGGGATGAGAGGTTCAAGCCATCCCAGTGATGTTCTGACTGGCTTTGGAGAATTCTAGAGAATTCTGATCATTCTGAACACCAATGATTGAAAAACTAGTGGCTGGAACGTGTGGACGTGGGTGATGGGAGGAGTTTTCCCACTTTCTTTCATCCTGTGAAAGATTAATTTATCCACAACCAAACTCTGCAGATCCATCAGACGGGATGTGATCAACGATCATCTTCTGCAACCGCCTGAGAGGCAGCCGAGATAATGGACGTGAACACCGTCTGCATTCATCCGATGGCTTTAGGACGTGATCTAAATCTGTTTCTGATCTCACGGAGCTTCTCAATCATCCTGGAAAAAGACAGTCTCGTTTAATGGGAGGCAGTAATCTATGACCTCTGCTGTTTGCAGGATTACACCAAGCTTGATGAACTGAGGGCGAAAGCTGAGTAAAGAAACAAGCTGTTTAATTTAATAATCATACATAAACAGTGATTTAAGTACCTACATCTCTTTATGGTGTTGATATCTGAGTGGGAACGCTCACATAAAGACATAAATACAGGAAGTCCTCAACTTACCGACATTCGTAGATACCAACAAATGCATGTCACCATATCTGACTATTGTCCTGCAGTTCCCCTTTCTGCCACAACCCCCGTGGGGGCAGCACCAATGCGTTCACGCAGCTCCAACACTTGTCTCCCCATAATGATAACATGATATTATGAGCTTTTAATGGTTTTCTAGTGATTTTAAGAGTCCTGTTTTTGTGGCAGACAGATGAGTCAGGTGAAACAACGTAGACTTGATTTTTATTTTTCTGTGTATTTTTTTTAAAAAACAATGTATAATCAAGAACAACTGAAGTCAAAACGACCTGTACCTTCACTTCATTTATTATGTGTTGTTTTAATGCTCTGTTATTCTTTCTGGTCCCTCTTGGGAATAGTTCTTTAGAATTAAGAGTAGATATGACATTTAAATGAGCTCCAAGGGAGATTACAGATGAAAACTTATAAATAACGATTTATGAACAATTCAACTCACAAACAACCTCTCAGAACCAGTCGTGTTCATATGTTAAGGACTACCTGTGTATGCGTTTCTGATCTCTGTAACATGTAACCGGCCCTACACTGGAGTCTTTCCCTTTGGTTTCAGATGTGAATCCAGATGATTCAGATTTATAGTCAGAGTTCTGGAGCGGATCCAGATCTGGAGGACGTCAGACGGAGGCTTGGCAGAGGTTTGGACATTCTGTTTGAGTAAGACTTTAGGCAGATGGTTGATCAGAAGAAACCATTTCAAAACGCCACAGGGGGGCTCTTAGAACTCGCAGCGAGTATTTTAAACTAATCTAAAGTGGTTAATTCATTCATTAATAAATGATCGTGTATCTGGACACGTCTCTGCTGCATTTAGAGCTCCAGGTTTCTCTTCCACACGCCCACAAATGTGATTCCCTCCTGGATGTTTCCGATGTGAAGGATGTGTCTGCTAAGTGAGAGAGGTCAAACATGCGTCCAGATATTTATTACATGTGCTGAAACCAGATGGAGGGAACGCATTCATCACGATGGCGTGTCACCGCGGTAACACCCATTCCCCATAAACCGCATCCCCCTCCTCCCAGCGTGGACACCAGCCTCCACTGGCGTTTACAGCACCCCACCCGGACTCGCCTCGTGGTTATTTTTAAAACTTTTGCTTTTATCAATAGTCCCTGCTGCAGCTGGGGGAGATATTAAAGCCACGGCGTGGCAAAGAAGGGCGTTTCTGACACTTACTCCCTCATTTATCAGTTCCCTTCACGGGCCCCGTCACCCACAATGAAAAGATTTCACAATACGGCTCGGCAGAAACTCATTCCACCAGTCATCCATCATGCTCAGCCCAGTGGCCGTTCCACTGACCTAATCGGTGATGCCTGGCTGCACGCTGGAGTCCTCCTGAACCCCCCCCCCCCTTCATTAAGCCTAGTTAGAATGAGGCATAGGGATAAACCCTGTTACTGGGTGGGACCTGAAGTCCCATTTACAGCATGTCAACCACATCATTGTTTTAAAAAGCCTCATGTCATCGAGCCCAGGAGAGGATTCCCACTGAAGTAGCAGGATGGTAGAAGGACTCATCCGTTAATCCTAGAAAATACACCCCATTAACTATCCGGCGCACAAACACCACATAAAACCACACAAGCGAAACAACAGCGGTAAATATTTCACGGCGCTCCCAACAGGGGCAATTTGTGCTTCATTTCAAAGTCATATTTTGGCTGTGAGGGGGGTAAATCTGCCTAAAAACACTCTTTTTGGCTCAGAGGACTCCGCCGTTTCACCCCTCCCACCGGGGGGGCGGTATGCAGAGGTTCAGCCGGGTCGCCGGGCTGCTGGGAGGCTGGATCCGTGGCTCTGCCAGCCCCCGAGTTCAGACAGCACTCTGTTGAGCGTTAGTTAACACACTGAAAGAGGGCAGGGGGTCTGGGGGTGCTGTCTGACCCGGCACCACTATGGAGAGGTTATTCCCTAAACCCCTCAGCTGAGTTAATGTGGAACATTTCCCTCATGTCCTGCTCCATCCATTACTGGTGTCTAAAGTGACCCCACCAGGACTCGTCCCGCCAGAGTTTGGGTCAAATTAAATTTCAATAAATTCTCTTCCATCTGAGGAGAACGCAAAAGGCGCAGCACTCATCATTCCTGGTGCCAAAACCATTGGAAAGGGAAATGAAGCAGCACTCGAAGCGATTACACAATCTCACATCAATACTCAACTTTGGCTTTTTTATTCCAACTAATTGGGCTGAATGGTTTTTAAGATGTCCAAATTATCTGGGAGAACAGAATGTTAAGAGACGCCGGATGAACCCTCAGACCAGATGCAAAATGGGAACGTGAGGATTTGGAAATCCAAAGAGCATGCGGCGAGTTGGGGGCGTTTCGGAGGCTACAGTCAACGTTATTCTGGGATCACGGCAGAAATACTGAGAGAAAAATAACCTTTCACTGGACTGGAGGCGAGGTGAGTCTGGAACGCTTCTGGACTGAGCTGCGATGCTTCGCCTTGTTTGTAGCCACAGGCGGAGTTGTTGTTGAGGATGCTGCTTGGTGGAGGTGTGGGGGGTCTCCACTGACCCCACGATTATCCACCACGATGCAGGCAGAGACAGGGAGGCGTGTGGCGTTGTTTCGACTTTCACTGCATGTGTGGATTCACCTGGACACCTTATGGCGTTACGCCTGTTTTGTTCAAATCCCTCTGGATTTTAATTAAATCACACATAGAGATGTTGCTTGGAGTGAGGAAGATGTGATAAGGTCTTCAAATCCGTATCGAGGTGCCCTTCTTGTGCTTGTTAAAGATAAACATGGTGCCAACGAGGTGGTGCAATACCACCAAAAACTATTAGGGGGCAGTGTTTCTACAACTCAAACACGACACAACTTTGTCCAGAAACAATGATGAAAATTAAACTTCTCCATCCTGACGGCTTGATGACCTCACAGACCTCATTACATCATCACAAAATTGAGTTAGTGGAAGCACTAACAAACTCTTAAACTGGTCTTTCATGGGAATACACAAAAAACACTTCTTGGATGTCCAGGAAACTGATGTTCCAGGAAAGAAGCCGTTACGTTTTGGATTGCAGAATGTGTTTCCTGTCCCCTCAACATGATGCAGAAGCTACTGGAATGATTTCCATTAAACTTTCAGAGAGGTGGATTGTGGGTCAAATAAACTAAAGCAACATATGAAGGTTGGTCGGGCTTGGCGAATACTGTATATTCCAGTGTATTTCCTCCCCAATGGATTCTGGCGGAGGTCATGTGATCATGTCTGATTTTTTTATGATGTGTTTTGACATGCAATACGCGACATAATAGTTTAAGCATCTCATTGTTTCAGGTACGAGTTCATCGAGTGCTTTCTCGTTCATTCCTGCAGTGAATATACGTAGAAAAAAAGGAAAAAATGAAAAATATATATTCAAGTACTATTTAATAAAAATACACTCAAAACTAGATTGTCAAGTCTTCTTAATGTGAGTGAAAAGAAGCATAAAACATTAGCATCTTCATTCTTAATGAGTAACCCTGACTAAGATAAATAGACTAGCAGAGCTTGGATTGTTCCGCTAAGAAAAAGAAATTAATATTAATCACAGATGTGAGATCAACAGTCAGATAAACGTAGAACTACTTGAAGATTTCTTGTGAATACGATCACTAATAATAATGAACACATTTCCTGTCTATTTATTAAAGACCAGTGCTGTTCATCATATGTGAGGAGGATTAAATCCAGTAGTTGTGTTTCTGTCTGCTCTCAAATTCAAGCATTATCACTCACAAACTGGGACAGACAATTTGAATTATGGACAAAATCGCAAATGGAATCCTCCAACAGAAAAACTCTGTTGTGAGAAGAAATATTGACTGAGATAAAAGCTTGATTGAAGATCCTTCATCCTGTACATCTCGGTTTTTGCCGTGTATTGACTCATGCTGCCGTTTCTACCTTAAAAAAAACATTCGTACATTTTTTATGTTCACGTTTCATCATCGGTGGAGCAAACAGCTCAGAGCTAAACCGGACTGTTGGGACGCCTGTATAAATAATGACTTCATGTAATAAATCAGATGTGAAAGATGGAAGTCAATGTTAAAAAAAAATGTGAATATGTTTGTCTGATCCTGATTAAAAACCTCATCTAAACGGAGTCAGGCCTGAAAAGATGTGAACAACAAACACTCTCCGGCCCTCTAATGCTCATATCCTATTATTCTGCTAACTATCAGCAATTATCTCCCTGTCAAAGCTGCAGGTGACAAATTCTCTCCATATCCCGCCTGGCAGTATCATCAACCGGACATGAGCTCCATGTGATGGAAACTAAATCACTGGCTCTGCTCACCGCCCTGACAGACAAATGGGGTGCCTTGGAAAAGCTGGGCCCATCACTCTGGGCTGGGGGAGGGAAAAAAAGTTCCTCCCTCCCAGCTGACCTTTTTTTATTCGCTGAGAGAGGAGATTAAATACCACAGATTCTGTATGTATGGTCTGTTTCCAAAATATGAGAATTATTAATGGCTTTCGCGGAGGGCCCGTTTAATCTTCTGCCAAGTCACAGTCATCGTTTTTACCTTGGGCGGGTTTTTTTTTTTTTCTCTTCTTCTTGCAGCTGGAAAACAGGAACTGTGTTTTTATCCTCGTAGCAAAGGCAGAGGAAGTGTGTGGGCAGCGTCAGGGCAGCAATTATATGACAGAATAATCATCCCTCTTGAGGGAACGCGTAGCATTATGATGCTAACAGTATTTAAAAAAGTTCCAACTGCGTGTGAATGGATGGAAGACGCCACACGTGGCTCGACGAATGAGCTGCCGCCGTCGCTTAATTGTTTCGCACCTCCGCCGAGGTTTCTCTCCGCGATGCTCCACCATTTCCACCGGCTGAGGATTAATATACCAGGTTGTTATTAGCAACACGCCACTTTAAGCCCCAGATGTGAGAAAGCGCACCTCCCTGCGCCTCCCCCGGAGTCGACATACCTGCAGCCACATGCCAGTTCTCACACCAAGGCCACAAATCAGGTGTCAAAGTCAGGAAGACGATTCAATCACAGGAGGGTGAGACAGCTAGTAAATTATCCTCTTGTCTTTTTGACCTATGACCCCTCGACCCTCGGAGAGATGAGATCTGATTGGATGATTCTGAAGCAATGCCATAAGAGGGTATTTGGACCGCTGCAGCAACTGTTGCTGCTTTGCTCTTTAATTCCAGTTCAACCCAAACCATTAGCATTAGCAACCTGCTAAGCCTAAATGAAACCAGAGCTAAGCCTAATGATGCAAGTTTTAATTTCCCCAGCTTCAGAATGAGCCACTTATTCCATTACAGATAATAATAACAGGGTCACCTTCATGAAAATCCGGATTTGAAAGCTGAACACCTACGAGGGGGTTTCTCCAACTTCACACAACTTTCTCCACCTTAATTCTCAGTATTCATGGCTCGGCGGTAAAGACTCACCTGAGTCTGATCCGTACAGGTCGACACGCATCATCACCATGGAGTAGAAACACATCTCAACCGGCCCTGTGGGGCGTCTGAAAGTTTAGTGGTCTACTTTCCTGCTACAGTGACCCTGAACAGGACGGGAGACTCCTAAACGTTAGGATGAATGAAAAGGTAAATCCCCCTCTTTCAACCAAACACAATCCTACTAATGCCCCCTTCAGGGTTCCTTTGAAAGGGGATTGAGTTATTGATACAGCCGATCCATCCGGCGGCTCCCCTGCGAGGGCTCGGAGCCACCAGAAACTACTCGTTACGTAACGGGCGCCTTGCCCTTGGCATTCAGCGAGCTCTGGCAAGGAATCCATACGGGGGGGACAGTCACGTCCCAGCGGGATCCAAAACTTAATTAATAACTTCTACCTCGCTTTGGAGGCCGCTCCTCCTATCTTTACCAATATATCACCTGGCAGCGTCCACACAGACAGAACTTCACTAGCCTTTTCTCTCTGACCTTGGCATTTCTTCTCATCCGCCGATTATTGATAATTTTCTGGCTGCAGTGCCTCTCCTCATTTGTCATGATTATTGCTGAATTTTTAAGCTGTCATCCGTGAGCATGGATCAATGGTTGTCGACTTCGCCTTTGTCATATTGTCAGCGCAAACAGCCCTTCCTCTCTAAATGAGGCTCCTCTTGCTTCTGTATCTATTAGCTGTCTGTCTCACTGGGCACTTGATCCTTTGTTGGGTCAGTCTATACATCATCCCTCCAATCAATGCCTGACACTTCCATATCACGCCCGGGTAGAAGAATGAGCCGTGTGTTTATATGTATATTCACTAATGCGCCGTACGTTTAAGCACAAAGCGGCGGCGGCGCTAGCCTCTCAAGGTCAGACTTCTTAAAGATAACTCTGAGCAACAAGAGAATTGCATTTATAATAGGAGGCGGTTGACAATCCAATTGCTCAAGTGTCAAATATTCCATGTAATAAGGCCAGATCTGTCAAACTGATTAATGAATTGTCACAGCAAAAGGAACCAGTAGTAACTGGTAGCGGCTGACGATCCGTCTCATTCTGCTGCACAATTTGTACCTGCAGCCAGGCCGGTGGCGAGCCGGGCCCGTCCCAGCTCCGCCACGTCTACACCTATTCCCCCGGATTCCTTCTTCCCCCCTCCACCGGCTGAACAGGTCTGACAGGCGGATTCCTTTTCATTCCGATGTATTAAAGGTACTTTCCTGCTCTGACAGGCTGCTCTGTTCTGCCACCTCCTAGCTGGGGCTTCACACTACTCTGGGCAGCCACTGCGTCTTGACAGACCACTGTCACTTCCCATCATCCTCTCTGTAGATCCCGCTCTCCCCCCTCCAAGCACGCAGACCCACTTCTCCACCAGTGCAATTATTTTTTTTGACAAGCCATCCATCAGCTTTAACTTTAAAGCACTTTCACTGATACCCATTGTTACAGTTCTGTGGCTTTTTATGGAGGCGGCGGGAGAGAATATGATACCAGACATTCAGACTACCCAACCATGGAAATCTACTTTGTTCTGTTCTTTATTTCCAATTTTCTGTTCCATTTTTGCCAAATTATGGATATTTGTTGTGCGTAATATGCCCTTGTCAAATCCAATTAGCATGTCCTAGCTTGCGCTGTGAGAAAAAGGTTAGAATATGCTGGTTGTTTTTGCTCCAAAAGGCTAAACTCAGACGTAAACAGCAGTTAAACTCATAAAAACTTTGTGTTTAACAGCGAAGCGCCCTGCGGCAGCGTCGCCCCCTCTACCACGAGTATCTCCTTTGTGTCCTGTCAGGTGGACTCGGCAGACCCGTCGTGACTCCGAGTCGCCGTGATGAACTGACAGCAGCAGCTCACGACGGGCCTGATCCGTCCTGGCCCGGCCTCCGTCATTAGAATGACAGCTGAGAAAATTTGGTCTGATCCAGAATCTGTCTTACGCCGCGAGGAGCCCTAATTACTATCTCTGTGTGAGAGTTAATGACGAGAGGTGGGAGCAGCATCTGGGGGACTCGAGGGGACGCACCCCCCCCCGTCCGCCCGTGACATTTGCTAAGTCCTAACAACTGGGCCACCGATGGCCCTCAGAGATCCGTCCTGCTGACAGGAGCGCCTGCTGCCAAACGAGCTCCTACTCGCCCGTGTACGTCTTCATCGTCTGCAGCCGGTCTGTTGAAGGTTCACCCCGCCAAAATAAAAGCTGACTTATTTGCCTTATTCTAAAAAAATCATATTTAATGCAATGCTTTTCTGTCGTGGTGAATAAACTAATTGAATATCTGGGTGGTGATTGATTAACATTTAAAATGTATTAATCTAACTTCATGTATCATCATTAAATGTGGTTTTAAATCACTTCATGCTTCACGTACACGTGCACACCGATGGAGCTTCACCCAACTCACAGGTGTGCACAAGTGCTATTAGCTTAGCGACTATGGAGAAGGTTTCAGCCACAGTTTTGAAAAATCACCTTCACTTTAAATCTGTTTATGTAAATCTAGTCTCCTCTTCTTATCAGAGTGTTTTTCTACCGTGAAGCTCCTGGATATCTGACGCTAAACTAGCATCTTCATGCAAATGGAAGGTGTGGACTAAACTAAAATTAAACTGTAGCATCTGTCACTCAGGTATTTTTATTTCCAAACTGGTTTTGAAGCTATAAAAATGTTGGAAATAGTTGGAAAAACTAGCTGTCATCAAAACAGTGCATCTTGTGTCCAATCAAACTAAAAGGATTTAAACCAGTCAGCCGGTGGTTGACACAACTTTAACAACCGACTCTTAGCGACACGCTCGATAAATTCTCTGCTAATCCATCCGTCGCGCTCGTGCTCCTTCACCCACCGATGACTTGCATCCCAAAACTGCACGACGTCAGGGCCCTAGCTAACAAAAAGCGAAGAGCAACAATAACAAAGTGTGAGCATATGGCTCTGAATGACCCAGATGGTCCGATCACTCCTGAAGACTGGCAACTTATCTCCTCTATCATGGGATTTGTGAGATGATCAACAATTAAGCAGGTGTTGATAAGAAGTAATGAGAAAATCCTCAATCAGCCTGGAGTCTATGATTTGCTGTTTATTGGTTATTATAGGCATTAAGTGCCGTGTGTAATCTCGCCCTACGGAAGCTGACATGTTTGGTCTGCACGTCTGCATCATCACGGCTAATAGCACGCAGCTGTTAAAGACAGAGACGCGCTGTCCTAAGTGACAATATGTCAGGGATTGTCTCGCACATGAAACCGTGGGTATTAATAAATCAAAGTGACCCCTACCTGAAGCCAAACAGATGCAACACCTGCACATGTAAATTCCTGAGTAATAGATGCCATAAATTTAAATCAGAAGATTTAATAACCGTGCAGGTAGCTGCGAGTGGGGGCGCCTGTTTGGTTTCATTTTGGAATACCAAGTGTTCTATGCACGCTCCCATCAATCAAACCCAAGCAGCTGGAGTGGTTCCTCCTCTGATTATACGTGGCGTACTGTACATTAAAGACGGCGTCGTTAAGGTGAGTCGATGGCGACGGTTGCGGGCAGCAGGGGTTAACATCCTGACTGCTGTCGGTGTATTAATCGCCATTGATGTGGTTTGCAAAAGGACTGCTGCAGGAAATAAAGACGCCGTGGTGTCAGCTGGAGCGCCCTGATGTGACTCCATCAGACAGGAGGATGCTTATTGACAGGGTGAGAAGGGGGGAGGCGGAGAGGGGAGAGCAATCAGTCCTGGAGTCAGTCACCTTGGCGCTGACGCAATGTCATCAAAGTCCACACCATCACTCCTCCGACCGCACAGGAGCATTATTTAAACTCCAACATCCACCGGCGGCTGAATGTCAGCAGAAGGGCACCGGCCGACAGGCGGGCCCCTGATTTATCGACGGAATCAGGAATCAATCATCATCCGGTGTGAAAACTGCAGTCAGACTGAAACCGGAATATATTTGGGTTGAATTTACACAACAGCACCATTAGTGGTGCAGCTTCTGAATGATGTCACCGTGATGTCATCACTCCACATGTCAAGTAAATGAGAAGGGAATTCATTAGGTTCCTTGGCCTTTTAACAAAATTTCATTCAACTCCATCGAAAGCTTCTCAGGATGTCTTCAGGCGGTCACATGACCTCCTACTCATGCTCTTATTGGTGCAGGTGAGAAGTGACCTCGATGCATTTTGTCGGGATGAATATTTGCTGTCCCGGTCACACACACACACACACGCTTCTACAGGGATTCCTCTAATAGCAGCCATACTAGAACAACCACGATGACATCACACAAATCTGTGGGGTCAAGCAGATATTCGGACACGCCCACTGTCATCCAGACCTAGGCTGCAGCTCAGGTTCAGGGTCAGGGGCCACTTTAGAGGGCCGGCGTGGGTAAGTCATCAGTTACCATGGTAACTGACTCCAACTTGAATTGAAGTTGCTTTCTCTGGGTTAAAGCCACTTTCTGAAATTCTCCCCAGAACTAAAATAAAGCAGGAGTGTTTTGGTGAAACTCCAGCTGTAATACGGACATATATCAACCGGATACATCTTCATCTTGCCAGCCAGGTAAGAAACGACCCGACCCCCCCAGGCTACGTCTACTACTTTTGGCTGCAACAGCAGCTGCATGAACTGAGTGATGGTCCCAAAAACAAAGCCATTGTTGGTTTTGGTTTCCCCCGCGAGCTGCATCTGTTAGCATCGACAGAAAAACCAAAAGAGAAGAAGAACAAAGTCGTCGGCGAAGCACCCGGGTTTTAATAAAGTTTTATAGTTTAAGGAGCAACAGCTCATGACTGCGTCAGCATTCACGTTAATTACACGCTCCTCCGAGGCCTGATCATTATTACACGCCTCAAAAGTAATTTGGTTTAATCCATTCGATTCTGTTTGGCCTCTAAAAAAAATTACTGCGGGGAAATAAAGCATCTGACTCTGGAGAAGTAGAAAATAAAACACAAGCAGCTGTGCTGGCGCGTGTTGGAGCTCACAACAACGATGAACAGTGGCTTCTGATTACATTTAATGTTGCTGCCATTCTCCATGATCCTGAACAAAAAGTCTTCCTTTAAAGGCAGGACTGTTGAGCATCAGCATCAGGGATGAAATCCACGGAGGAGAAACAGAAATGATTTCCACTGGTGTCATTTTAGCGAGGCGGCGGCGCTGGCTTCCTCGACCCCTCCTGGTAGACTACCGCCCCGACCTGCCTCAGAAAGGAGGGTTATTTAAGAAACAATTAGGAGCATACACAAAGCAATTTGCAGGCAGTCTAAGTCCTGAGGCTGAGCTGCTGAAGGGCCTTTCAGCGCTGATTTATCACGCTGTCGCCTTCACAAGGCAACATAATTAATAGGAGCATAGACTTCTAATTCCACACGCTTCCACGGCCACTGGATTCCATTTGATTTATGACGGCCGAGGACTTTGCATTTTATCAGTTCATTCGCTCATTATTTATGCTGATGACCAATTTCAATGGGTCACCATCATCTAACTCGCTACTAATCAAAGAGAATTAGGGTTCACTGCATTATTTAGAGGCTGCTAATTTATCTCTGGAACGAGGCGAAGAAACGTCGCGGGCATTTCCAGCGGCAGCCTCCATCAGCAGAACGAGAAAAACGCATCTCTGAAATCCTTAATGTTTTTTATGGCTTATTTTCTTGGATTACGAATTCAACAGTTGGCAAAACAGCATATTTTAAAGGTTAAATATGCAACATTCAGGAGGTGTGTCTGCAACAGCTGGGATAAATATAAAAGCACGCTTAATAAAGATGGAAAGAGCAAAGGGAGAAGATGGGACAGCATTCCCCAAACCTGAAATGAGATTAGATTCCTAGATTATTAAATCCATTTCTCACAAAAGACATCTGAAGAATCATATTTTAGTGTAGTTTACATTTAAATATAAAGTTTACTGTGACTAGATTCATTAACAACCACTACAATGTGTTGTTAAGCTTTAATTTGAGAGTTTCTGCATCAAACGGACGCCAGAAAGACAAAGATGGAATGGGTTGGAATGAAGCCCAGGTATGAATTCATGTCGTGGTAAAGCAAAGCGTGTTTCTGTCAAGTTTCACGACCAAATATTGAACGGTTTTTGAGTTACGTCCCGGATAAAAGACGTAAACAGTCCAACGGACGGGAGCAGAGAAGCTCAAATGACAACACACTGGAGGCAGCGTGACATCATCATCTGTTCAGGATGCCACCACGTCTATATATAGCTACGAGTGTTCGCAGCTGCACTCATGTGAAACTATCGTATATTTCATCGTTAAGAAAGACTTCTCAGGTTTTCCTAAAAGCCACCGGAGGAGCCTCAAATCACCGCAATCAATCAAGACGGGATTTCAAGACGCTGAACTGCGAGAGACGTTTCCTGAACGTGAACTCCAACACAACGGCCGAATGGTGAAAAACAACAACACCAGAAAGATTCTCTAACAGCAGCGGCCGAACAATAAGAGTGAGTTATTGTCCTGCTGAAATAATGGGTCATGAATGGCCAGCAGATTAATACAATGCATTATAAGAAACAGAGATAAATAGGGTCACATTGCAGCTCTGTTTGTTAGAAAAATTACACCTGCTCCAAGTGTTATGAACCTGCAAATGCTATTCTGAAGGTTAAATTGTGTATTACTATAAAACAAATTGAGATGGAGAAAACCGCTGGCAGTGGGACATTATTTAACGTCCTTGCAGGCAGTGCTACAAAAGGGTATGATTAAGACGCAATAAACCTTACAGTCAAAGAAAAATAGCCCTTGTAAACAATGCAGTAAAGGAACGAGTTGCTTCACAGCACATGCAGTCGGTTTAAAGCTTCGCATAAGTCATTTTAATGCTACAGCAAACTTTCCAGACGGGGATATTAGATTGGAAAACATCTTTAGATTAAGATTTGACCTTCCTGCAGAAGCTGCAGCACAGAGCTGGACGCCATCATTCTGACTCCTCCTGGTTTGCAGAGGGGCGTCGTCCTCCATCAGTCCGATTATGTTTAATTATGCAGCACAATGACTGATAAGGTGTTTTCTGACAAAATGAATCACGCCGTTCAAGAGTGACACCATCCACACCATCGACCCGGCTCCATCCTCCCCGTTCACAAGGTGTATCATTTATCCACAGGGGATACAAGATGCAGAATTTACACAGGCCTGTCAATAGGCGCGTCGATAGGACGACACTTAGCATCTATCATCCAGAGAATCGATGCCATTTTTCAGCCATGAATCCCAGGAAACGATAGCTTTCAAATAAATGGTGGAAAGAGAAACATGATGCTCCTCTGGGAGCGATGGATGCCGAGCGGCTCGGTTTCCTTCTCCTCGCGGCTCTTCGCACGTCGCCGCAGTTCAATGCAAAAGGTCAGGAGATGTTACGAGGAAGGAGCTTTTAAACGTTAATAATGTCTGCAGGATCTGAGAAGCAGGACTGATGGTGAGCTAGCCGCGAGGAAGACATGGTGTTTCTACCGGTGGCAGAGATTATATTTAGAGTCAACAATATGACTTCACTTCTCCCAGTCGTACAGTCAATTGTTCAATTTCTCCTACAGCACTTGAATGCACCAATGAGGTGTTTGCAGACTGCTAACAGTGATCATGCTAGTAGCATGCTAGTAAACCTTCATTCAGGATGAGAAAGGTAGGGACACTCAAAGCTAATAGCAGACAAGCTAATGTGAGGCTGCAGCATTTACAGTTCAGCGTCCAAACAGCGCATCGGGTCACATGACCAGGCTCCCAAGGCCCTGATGGTGATTGGCAACTTGCTAAATCAACATCAGAAGTACAGGACATAAATGACACGATGACACCATCGATTTTTGTCCTTTGTATCATCAGTCTAGACATGGTTTGAACCCCTGCTCCTCTTAGTGACAGTTAGGAATGCTGTGGCAGCTCATTAATCACCAGCGCCGCTCGGAGAAGCTATACTTAATCCCATGATGGTATCCTCATCCTCCCCCCCCCCCACCGCTGCTGCTCATAAAAGTGAAGGAGAGAGCAAAAAAGAAAATGATTTACACGGATCAATCATCCGGCGGCGGCGCTAGCCCCGGCAGCCTGTCTTTACGGCTCCATTTTAAAGAGCGCCTGCTGACAGACACGCGTGATGAAGGGCTGCGGCTCCCTCACCTCTCACGCTAACAAACATCCTCACCCATTTTTTTTTCTTCTTCTCCACATCGGTTCAAGGCGAGATTATTGGCACTCAAATTTGTGGCTGCCGCTGTGAGCAGATGTCACCTCTGGCGGGCGAGGGTAATGGCACCAGCAGGCCCGTTCTGACTCCCGGGGCTAAACAACACGCCACCGCGGGGCTTTAGCAGGGGCAGGAGGCGGGAGGGACCGCCTCAACAAGTGAGTGCTTTACGAGCCTGCCCTCCACACTCCTTTTCCCTTCCCTGCAATTATCATCAAAGAACATCTGTTTGTTGCTCCTCGGGCGCCCCCCCCTCGTCAGCGTCCTAGCCTCACCTTGACCCATACCTTCAATTGTAGTGGATGTTATGACTAAAAATAAACAGTGTGGAGGAGTGAGGCTCCCCTTTGTGTGAGCTGGGCGTCACAGAGGAAGGATATCACCCGGCGAATGCGGCCGCTTCCTCCTCCTGACAGGTACGGGAACGCCGGCCAGAGCATCTGTGACGGATCAGACCTGAGGCCGACTCCTTTGGTTTCTTGAAAGTCGACCCCGCCGTCCCTTTACTTCTGTCACCATCGGAGCGATCCGTCAAACACAGCTTCGATGTCGTGGTTTGAGTTGGTTTTATTCGTACGCATCGCAGCAGCGTGGAGCTAACTCCAGATCGCTACCCAAGTGTACAAGTACAAGAAGAGTAGAAGCTGTTTGTTCCGACTCTATCATGAGATTCCTTACTCTGCTATGAACGAGCGAGCGCCCGCTGAAGACGTTATAATTCACCTACATCTTAAAAGTCGCCCAGGTCAATTAGCACAGGTGTGTGAAAGATGGCGTCTCTCTGCGACAGGAGCGGCTAGAGCGCAGCAGAATCCAGCCAATGCAGCAAAACACCAATGATCTCAAACCAGAAGGATAATTCTACAGCCGGTTAACGTGTTTAAAATGATCAGAATACACATAAAATACTATTTACAACCTAGAGAGAGCAAATAGCTGCCTCTATCACCTTAACCTGTAAAATGCATTTTATTTATTGTGTAAAATAAATCGCACGATGATAAAAACAAGGGTGAAATAAGTCATTTTTATTTTGACTCGGTCTAAATGAAGCAAGATTTTTATCAGCACTGATGTTTATTTCTTTTGACGAAAAACATTAGAAAGAAAAACTACAGGCCTTCCTTTAAAAAGAGGAATGAGAGGGAACAGGTGGAGCAGAAAGCTTCTTGGTGGGGGTGGTTAGCAGTTAGCTGCTAGCTCAGAGAGAAAACTGACCATCCCTTAAAACAAGTAGTCAACACGACGTCCAAAATAATCATTGTTATGTTAGCTTATCGCTTTCCCATGTATCGCATGTTACCTTCAGGCAGGTGCTAGCAGCTAGTACGTTAGCAGCTAGCATGCTTCTGGTTTCTTCAGTGAAAATAAAGCGAGGAGTAAAAAATATTAACCAGATTTTATTGTAAATGTAAACAGAAAATTCTCACCTGCTCACAAGTCTAACGTTACGCTTTTGTTTTCAGAAGATCAGGTTTTTTCTTTCGGTAACCATCGTGACCACATGTGGGTTAAACATCTGGTGTCTTTAGATCATTTTGGGGGTTTTTTCTCATCAGTCTTAAAAAGAGCAAAGAAGCACGGTGGAGCTTGGACCTGCGCTATAAATTGTTCCTTTAATTTATCGGGCTCTATGCAGAAGGTCTGCAGTGTTTCCTGTGGCTCCCGGGGATAAGTGAGCTGATTGGGGCTCTCTGTCTGCCAAATAGCCCTACCTGGCAGGGTAGGGCAATAAAGACTCGCTTTATGGCTCAAAACAACACAGTTTCATTCTAGTCGCACCAGAAGCAGCACATCTTCACTCCTAATTTTAAAGCAGTGCCAGTTCTGCAGTGAACGCTGCCATCGATACACCCAAAGGGCAAACGTTTAATTTATAAAGACTTTTAGTAATGACTGCTGATAACACATGAATGTGTCCCAAGGGGAGGGGGGCGCCAGCTGGGATCCTCGGAAGTCATCCACGACCTGTTAGGCAGATGTGACGACTTCTCCTCCAGGCCCAGCCGGAGATCCGTCCTACGCCACCATGAACCTTGGTGATTACCTGTCCGCGCCGTTATAATGGCAGATGATTGGACGGCGGGCCGTAAGCGCCACCACTGACATCACACTCAGTTAAAACACGCTAATATAGGACCGGTCCTGATTCCTGTTGCATGCCAGACTTTAGCATGTCACGCAGCAGAGGCGGAGTCAGTGTGACAGCTTTACAGATGACTGTAATTAAATAATGCGTAAGACTATTGTGCTTTTGGAAACTGGACGGACTCCAAACCATCTGTGTTTATCGGACTCAATGGGTTCCTAATGCGTGAAAACAAATAGAGATATCCTGAACATTGGACACGCTGGTGTTTAGGTCTTTGTTTGGAAACCTCTGGAGGAACTCCATGGATGTTCACCGACTCTTCCAACCACGTCGCGTCTGATGGACAAGTGGATCAATCATCCCACCAGATAATTTGGAATATGAGGTTGGGAACATGTGACCCCCACCTCTCATGGAGATGTTTTTATAAACAAGATGGAGGGGTTCACAAAGAAGTCGCTCGTCTTCCTCTCTTGCGGTGGGCGACGCCCATAAATCTTCCTCTATCTTCAGTGGTGACGCAGACAGCGATGAGCTCCCGCCTCTCCGTCTCCTCACATGTCGATCTGCCTGTTATCCTCGCCCTTGAGTAAAGATTAGTGATGCCCCACGTTGATGTACGACGCACCACGTGACATTTCATCCCACCAATTCATCCAAGGGAGAAAAAACATGGCCGGAAGTTCCCTGACGCCCGCTTGTCCCCCGGTTCCCTGAAGATTGTTGGTCCTGTGGTTCCCTGAAACTCATCGGTCCTGTGGCTCCCTGATGCTCACTGGTCCTTTGGTTCCCTGATGCTCACTGGTCCTGTGGCTCCCTGATGCTCACTGGTCCTTTGGTTCCCTGATGCTCACTGGTCCTTTGGTTCCCTGATGCTCACTGGTCCTTTGGTTCCCTGTTGCTCACTGGTCCTTTGGTTCCCTGGTGCTCACTGGTCCTTTGGTTTCCTGATGCTCACTGGTCCTGTGGTTTGTGCTCGCCCTTGTGATGTCACTGTGTCATTGGTCTTATCTGACTTCTGCAGGCCCTGCAGTCGCCATTTGTCACCTGACACGTCAACCTCACAGGTCCGAATCCGAATCCATTTCCTTTCAATCTGTCTTTACATTTTAAATATTGTATTGAAAACAATGACGTCACCTTGATCTCTGATTTCTGACATTAAGAGAGATGACAGCTAACGAGGTGTTAATAATATCCTGTTTTAGCTGACTCTACAGCCTTTAGGGAAGCAAAATTAAATTTACGGCTCAATCTGACGACAGCGGTGATAAAGGAAGTTGTGTAAACGCTCACTTCATCTGGCTATAAACAAGAACTGAGCGTTTGCGTCTCCCCTCATTCATAAAAGGCAGCCCATTACCACGAAGCGAGGGTGATAAACCAATCATAGCAAACCGGTAACCTGGCACATTTATTAGGAGCTGTTCCATCTGATGGCACATATTTGCCTTTTAAATCTGGCTGTCGGCCATCCAATCTCAGTAAGAAGAACAACCAGGAAATATATGCAGCGCCAGTGGATTGGCTTCTGGTAGATTTATAGGAGCCCCGATCAGGCAGGAACACAGCCTCTGTTATATCGCTGGTAGAAATTAAACTTCACCTTATTTCAACAGAATCTGGCTGACCTACAGATGATTGTTTCAGCTGACAACCATTAAAAGTTATGCCAACAGTTAATTTCGTTTTATTTAAAAGATGCTAATCTCGTTTTCAAGATTACAGCTTCTGACAAAAGCATCTCCAAGGAATTACGCTCAAACACAACTTATTGTTTTACCAATTGCTGGGAAATGCAATTACACAGACAGTAACTGTTATTCCAGAGAAAGAAGTGATTTGTTTTTGCTTTGAAATGAAATGTAATCATGTGCTAGATGCTAAAAGTGTTTTGTTTTTATTGCAAGAGCAGATAATGAAGGGAAAGCCAATAAAACTCTACACCATCGATAAAGACGGCATCTATAGAGTGTTATGGAGGCATTCATAGTTAATTATAAAGCACTCATAATGCTTCATGACTCAGTCATGAACACAAACAATGCTTTCTGGTGTTGTGGTTAAGATTTCTGATACTGATAATATTTTATATGATCACATCTTCTGTGGGAAATAAGGGAAGTGAGCATCGTTGGCTTTTTCTCTAACATCCCGTCCTCTGGAGTTTTTAAATCATATTTACAGAAAAATCCAACTATTTCAGTGTCAATACGATATCCCAAAACAATATTCCGCAATACTCAGGTGTCATTGTGAAAGAGGAGTTATGATTCAATACAATCTGGTACAAAACCCACGCAGACACAAGGAGAACATCCACATTGAAATTACTCAAACCCAGAACCTTTTTCCTGTGAGATGACAGAGCTCCCCACAGCACCACCATGCCACCCATCTGCTTAAAGTAGCAAACTAAATGAATACAAATAAATTTAAAAAAAAAAATTTAAATTCCGATACAGGATCCCAAAACAACAACCAGTGCATCAACCTTTTCTCGGGCACTAAACAGCATCTTAAATCTTAAATGATAGCGTCGTAAATAAACGTTCACTGTAACTCATGAAGAAAAAGTTCAAAAAGCACAAGAAGCTGTTTGGCATCAACGTCTGGCACAAAAAGAAACGAGCAGAAAGCTGTTGCTGGGAGAAATACGGCTGAACCTCCAGCACATGCAGCGCAGCAGTGAAGTGCCTGTTCATCGCCACAAATCTTACATCAGTCTCTGAAAACAGTTTGTATCCCACTGTGTTATTCATTTTACAGTCGAGTCACCTGCCTCATACCCTTCAGCCATTTTCCTCAGAAGCTGTCAAACACGCCAGATATAATATATGGCTGCACCAATGAGAACAGCTGTAGCCAATCTCCATCCTCCCTCTCCCAGAGCCCACTGCTGTCCGGCAGAAAATAATACATCAGGATTAATTGATTTCCTGTCAGTCTCGTGAAAAAGAAAATAAATTTTCATGTAGCCTGTTTCCTGCAGCATTATAATTTTGTACATGGCAAGTAATTTAAGTTTTTTAATTATGCATGAGAATGAAAAACCGTGACAAAGTGCGCTGTCGTCTGGCCCAAGGCCACGGCGCTGGCCCCGATGTGCTGAGACAACAATAGCAGTAACTTAAGCACACATAAATAATATATTTATGTATTTTGAAGCTACACATCCACACATCCAAAGGCTAGAACAAGAGTCCGAGCGCCAAGGTCGACGGCTGGCCATTTGTCTCCGTGTAATGACGTTTATTTGGAGTGCATGAATCATCAAACATGCACTGTGATGCCAAAAGTCAAGAGGAGGAAAATCAGGCTCATTATTATTCCCAGGCTGAGAAAGGAAACATGGGTGCAGATCCCTGGTGGGAACACAAGGGACAACTAATGGAAAGCATGAAATCACTCCTACAATAAATGATTTTAAAATAATAATTAATTAGGGAACTAGTAAACTAGCAAAAAATGGTTTTTCTGGCCAGAAAAACTTATTGGATGGATGTTTTATTTACACATAATCATATTTATTCTGCTTACAGATCTCAAAGCTTATTTATACTCCAGCTACGTGTAAAAATAACATCCATTTCAACCAATGCATTCTTCAATGTCACCATAGCGACCACAACCACAAGAGGGAAGTGATGAGTAAAACATTTCAACAAAAATGAAACAATGAAATGGTGACAGGGAAGTTTATTTCACGTTTTGCATCAGTTGCAATAATCAAGTGATGTCTGGAAAAATTAATGGTTCCTTGTTTGTATGTCTACACTGCCCCCCATGGCTTCCGGCGGTACTACAGCCTTTCTTCTGAATCTGTAGGTTTTCAAAAAACATGCACAAATACAAGAGACGTGAATGGACATCATCCATTTCTGTTCTCTTTTGGATCCAAACAAGCAACAGAAACGTCCTGAAAACATATACAACACTATCTGAAATGTGTAACAATATAAACCCAGTTCCTGATTCTGTTGGTTCACTAAAGAATGAAGGAAAAGGTCATCCACAGATGAAGACAGTTAACTTTGAGACCAGGACATGGACGTCTGTGAGGTGTGTAGACCGATTCTGCAGATTAGAACCATTTGATCTTCATTTCAACACTCTCTGTGTTGCTGGAGTAAAGTTTTCACTATAAAAATGATGGCCCTACTCGTATTTATTTTACAACCCCATAAAAGGCATGCTTTTAGACTGGACTTTGTTTAATGGCATATTGGCTGTGATACGTTTACATGTTATATAATGTATAAATAACAGCAAGACAAAGCAAAGACAGTGGAGCTAAAAGCGGATCCAAGTTGTCAACATGGAGACAGAGCCTCATCACAGCGTCAGTCATTTACAGTGATGTCACACTGGAGCGATTAGCAGAGCAGCTTCCTGACCTGACCCTGTCAATACCTCACCCCCACCCCACCCCACCCCTCTGCCCCGCCTCACCCCCAGGCAGGAATGAGATCTGCTGGTAAACAGGCTAATGTCGAAACACTAGCAACAATAAACTGTTGCTGTTTCACGGCTGCATTAAACGCCAACAATACGTCAAACCGTTTCTGACAGAAGCAGAAATAGTAAAAGCCCCACATTAAAGATTTACAAACACCAGCGTTCTTTGTTGGGCGGATTAACAAGCGGTGGAGAGAGTGAGCAATCGCTTCCCCACCAGCTAAACCAGAGCCAGAGATACAGCCGGGGTGGGAGGGAGCAGCGGAGGGGTCATCAGTGGGCCAGGGTCTTAAATCAGACCAAAGGCCGGCCCTGGTGTCAGCGCCGGACCACGAGGGGGAGGGAAACGCTCCACAAGAATGAAGGGAGGCCCGTTTGTTGTGGCGTTAGCAGCTGGGCCTGAAAGCAGCTGGACAGAAAGAGGCTCCAGTGTGAGGGCCGCCAACACATGCTCCGCTCGCTCATACCAATGGTATGAGTTTAACGAGATAACACGTCCAAAATGATTACAGCCGTCCAAGAGCGCTTCCCAAAAGTTGTGTGAATGATTTATTCCACAGCGGCTGTTTTCTTACCCCTGCGTCTGCAAACCGTCCGACTGTGAAAATGTGCCGCGGCTAAAATTACCATGTGATGAATTGCATCATGAAAGTTTGAGCAGTTCCTGCAGCTTACGAGGGCGATATTTCAGCGTAGATAAATACAGCATATCAGCTGTTTGGGGATCATTTGGTGGAACTCTCCCCATCCCTTCTGCAAATACATCATCTCCTCTCCATCTTCCCTTTTATCTGCTTGTTCGCCGCAACAATCTACATGCAATGAAAAATGCACGCTTGTTTCACGTGCGCACCTTCCAAAAGGATATGCTTGGACAAACAATCCGATATCCAAGGTTAAGAACACAAAGATAATAAATCGCTCGAGTGTCATGTTCAATTTTCGGGACAGCATTACGCGGTATTATCCATAACAGGATTTAAATTGTTATCAGGACACTGAACAATCCACTTTGCGTCCGGCGAGCATCCTGCCTCTAGTGATTCATAGGGAGGAAACAACTATCACATTTTCCAGCGTCCCACTACTGCCGCAGACGAACGCCGGCGCACTTCATGTTCTCAGATGATTGGATGAATAAATTGCTTCCATCCTGACTGCTGTTGACACTCATGTGGACGGGTGCTATCAGTTTTAATTGTCTTTCTTCCTTCACTCAGCCCACGTCTGCAACTCCTTCCTGCCTCTGGAGTACAAGGCCGCCATAAATTAAGTTCGGTCGGAGGCTTGGACGCACGACACGACAGGATCTGTTGATTCACAAATGCTTCAGATCCTCAGAACGTCACAAGAATTTTCTTAAAACATTTAATTCAGTGAAATAAACCTTGAATATGCAAACAGACTGAATCAGTTTTTCCCTGGGGAAAGTTTAGAGGAATTGCATCCAGTAACCAACCAACAAAGTCGAATGGTGCTCATTTGTAAAATAACTTTATATAGATTTTATAATAATTTCTTATTTTTCCACAACAAAATTGCTTGTTTAATATTTAGCCCTTCAAAGCCTGAACTGTTAAATACTTAAATACCAAAGAAATCAAATTTTTGTAAAATAAAGACTTCTGGGCACCTTTTGAAAAATGTGTAAAAAAATTTATTTACATAAATTTGAATATATGAGCTTTAACTTATATAAGTTTTGCTAAATCCGTGATTTTTTTCACATAGAAAATGATTTTATAATAGTCAAACAAGCCTCAAAACAGAAAGGCCAACTGCATCAAATATGATTCGCTTGGGTTTGAACAGTTAACATCATTACATTCAATCACAACTCTGTATTTAAGTAACTTATGTTTGATAGTGAGTTCTTCCTCTGAAGCCTATTTGTCTGTTAGAACGTCCTTTAATAAAACATAATGGGAGCCCTGATTAAGTGGCAGCGATATACCTGCAACCTGGGTTTTTGTTTGAGCCCCTCGACTTATTGATACGCGATTCATCAGGCTTCTTCAGACGATCTGAAAACAATCAGCGTGCAGCGCAGCACAATGCCGACGCATTGATCACGAGAGGCAGCACTTTATTCCACACAGCCGCGCCATTGTTGCAACAGCTGCTAAGCATTCTGGAAAAAGGAATGATTTATGGCTGCGTGGCAATAACGATGAGACAGAGTCATTACCATATCGACAGGCTGCAGGATGGATTATCCTCATTGATTACTTCATGGCCTGTTAATAAGTATTTGTTTGAATCACGAATGGGGGGAGAGAAACGAGCCTGATGGTTCGGCTCTGCAGCCCGAATGGAACCGACGGTCTCGCCTTTGAGGGGTTCCATAACCAGATTATAAGAGATGAGAGGTAAATATTACAGGTGTTATATTTCACAGCTGAACACAGATCCGTCTGGTTCATGGAACGCCCCCCCCTTCACATGCCTCTATATCATAGGATGCTTCCTCTCCCCACCCCGGCTTCCCATCCTGCAACCTCGCCAAGGTCAGCTGAAGGAAATGATACGCCGACGCCACAAGATTTATGGGAGATTCACTCCCTTCGCCTCCCTGTTTACAGAACACATCCACTCCCACCCAGGAGCTGCGACCGTCCCCGGTGGTTTACAAAACGGGAGCACACCTCCCGGGTGATGCTGGCGGCTTGTCACCTGTAACAGGTGCTAATTGAGAAGCGAACATCCGGTTTAAAGCTCAGAATTCCTCTTCTGCAGCGCGCTGTCAGGGATAACCTTGGACGCTGACGCGATGGGAGAAATAATGAAGCTGCAAACCATATAAATCTGAGTTACAGCCATGAAACAGTTTTTTTTTGGAGCGTTTCATTATTATTTAGTATTATATATTCAAGGTTATGCTGTGATTAACTCAACCATAACACAACCTTGTCATGTAATCTGCTATTAACATATAATATCCACAGAATAGACGCCACACTGACCTCTCCATTCACATTTCCTGTATGCAACACAGCTATTCAGTGTGTTTAGAACTAGTAAATACAATCTCTGGTCTCTTGCATGGGCAATAAACACAAGATGTACTGGATGAGGATGCATTGGATCCAGCCACTGGGGGAGCACAATCGAGTAAACTCCCCAGCACAGATAAATGAGGAGGGTTGTTTCAGGAAGGACATCCGGAGCAAACCTATCAGCTCTAAGGTCTAATAGGTAAAAGAAGTGACATCACCCATGTGGGCCACACCTTTGAGAAGCAGCTCTACTAAATATTGAGCCAGCTGAGTCGCCATGTAGGAAAAAAAGGGAAAATTTCCATTCCATTTATGTGATAATCTGATTGAGGAGGAGATCGCCAGTGGTCATAATAATTGGAAGCAGGATCAGGAGGTGACTGGCCTTCACGTGTCCTTGGCGGCCGTAATGAAGAGATAGCGAATGGGTGCGGGCTCGCCCTCGTCGGTGACGGGGCGCTGCCCTGCCCCTCGCTCACAGAGGAGCCGGGCTTTAAATTGCTTCCATCTCTGCGACTCTGATTAATGAGAATAGTTCTAATCGGAGTTCCTGAGGCCAACAGCATTAGTCTTAATCTTGCGGGCCCCGTCCAGCAGCAACACTGACATTTAATGTAGACTCGGTGCAACGGTAATGAGAATTCATTCCCCAACAAGTCTTACCCCCACACCGGTCCCGAGTTTGGGAAGGTTATTGGTCCTGAGTTTCAGGATTATTAGTTCTCTTCAGGCCATGGGGTACCTAAAGTATCTTGTGTTTTACAGTCCACTCTGGGGCGGGACAAATTAAACTGTGCTTGAGTACACAGATGATTTAAAGCTGCTGTGCTCGGCCAACACCCAGTCCGCGGGAGCGATAAAACAAATAGTCGATTGACAGGAAAGAAATGGAGAACAAGTGTGATTAGAGTCGGGCTCAGTTCTGCTTTAAACCAGTACCGGTCCTGGTGTTTACAGGGAGGCGGCGAGAGAACCAGTACTGACCCAAAGGCCCCAGGGGAAAACCCTTTTTGCTTTGACATTAGCATGCACAGCTCCAATTCGATTGAACACTAAAAATACATATGGATATCAAATTTCACTTCTTCCACCAAAACGCATGTTATAACATTAGCATTGGCCAACTCTACTGAACGTTTTCAGCTAACGTCGTTCATGAGAATTAACATCTCATCTGACTGGCTAATTAATGACGTGATGATGTCATGGGTTCATCATTCACGGATGAGCACAGCGCTGGCTAAGAAAACATGCTAACGTTAGCTGGAGTTGGAGGAATAGACTTTAAGGCGATTGATTTTAGTTGTGCTGCTTAAAATGGATTTGGATTTTTTTTTGGGATAAAAAATCATTTGCAGTCCTGATCTGTAAAAAAAATATTTGAGAAACAACTGAATACTTAATTTAAAAAAAAGAAGAACTTCCAGGTACTTCAGGGTTAGCAGCTTGGCTGTGTGATCCTGAACTAAGGTGTGTCTACTTAATATTCATAAAGTGACTATATTGAAAAGCAGGCAATCATAAAGCAGTTGTGTAAAAGCGGGCGGCTTCTAGCGGCTGACTGAAAGCCGTTCCTGCTGCCAGCCGCCCTCCAGCCGATGCAGACGCTCCTCCGGTGCTCAGTTAGCAGTAAGTAAATTGCTCTGGGATTTGTAATGCCAGAATGCTTTAGCAGGTAATTCCTCTCTGTCTTTCATTTTGTTTGTCTGTGTTAAGTTCCCACCACGGCCCCATCCATTCTCACATCCAGTTCCCGGCTTTGTCCATCCATCAATGGGCGCACTTTGTCAGTGCTGACTTCATCCTGGCGGCTGCAATCACATCTGAGCGAGGCCCGAGTGCCACCGGGGAGCTTTTTCACCTCCCATCTGCATCTCCCCGATCTGCTGACGGAGTCCCTGACGTGCCGTGTTTTCTATTGCACAGGCAAGCAAAAAAAACACTAATGCCGCACCTCATTTCTCCCGACCACTGCTGGCCTCGCATGGCAGAGAGAGAGAGAGGGAGACAGAGAGAGAGAGGGAAAGACAGAGAGAGAGAGAGAGGAAGGGAAGGAATGAGGGGAGATTGAGAGAGGCAGAGAGGTAAAGAGGGGGAGCGTTTGGAAGACGGATTGGCTCGCGGGTCAGGCTCCGGCTCAATTTACCTTTTCTTCTCAAATACATCAGCAGACATCACGGCCGGAAAATGCATCACTAATTAAAGCTTGATAAACTGCACCTTGAAGAGAGGCGAGGAGGAGGAGACGGAAGGACGACCGATATTCCATACTGGGGTTTTGAACTCTAAATGGAAAAAGGGGGTTAGAACAGATATGAGATCTCAGCACAGCTACACTGCGATCATGTGACAGAGCTTCTGATTGATTACCGGACATAACCCTAAGCATCACTGGATTGACAGTGGACAAGTGTAACAGCTGACACTGGGATCAAACCATCAGACCGAATCAAACCGATACTGACAGAGTTTACGACCTCCATCAACGAGACGTTTGTTTGTTCATCAGATATCTTGAAAGTTACCCACAGACTTTAGGAGGTTGAGTAACTTTTGGTTTGCTCCTCCCCTCAGAATCAGACATCTATAGACGGTAGGATGGGAGTCAGATGTTTTGACGTAACCAGGTAGCTAGCAGCAGTTAGTTAGCAACCAGCTCAAAAACACTGAAAATCAGCCAAGAATATTTTCATTCATTTCATTTTCATTTCAGAGAACAGGTGTCGCAATGACGAGTCTTTTCTGGTTGCGTTGTCGGTACATTTTTGCATAAAAAGGCGTGTCTACTACTAGCAATCGGTCATCACACAACAAGAGCTGGCTAACTAGCTGACCTCTACAGAGGTGGCTAACTAGCTGACCTCTACAGAGCTGGCTAACTAGCTGACCTCTACAGAGGTGGCTAACTAGCTGACCTCTACAGAGCTGGCTAACTAGCTGACCTCTACAGAGCTGGCTAACTAGCTGACCTCTACAGAGGTGGCTAACTAGCTGACCTCTACAGAGCTGGCTAACTAGCTGACCTCTACAGAAGCAGCTAACTAGCTGACCTCTACAGAAGCAGCTAACTAGCTGACCTCTACAGAAGCAGCTAACTAGCTGACCTCTACAGAAGCAGCTAACTAGCTGACCTCTACAGAAGCAGCTAACTAGCTGTCCTCTACAGAAGCAGCTAACTAGCTGGCCTCTACATCCATGTTGCACCAAAGAAGCTAAAACAGGATCATAAACACATCGCACTGCTTAAAACTTATAACCGTAAATCCATCTAATATTGAGACTATCCTGTTTATTACCATGGCGACCGCTGAGCAGTGCAACATTTTGCTCCGCCCTTTCATATGTCTCTGATTTTGGCTGCTGTGAGCCTTTTTTTCCACCGAGGGCCAGTAAACCATGGCGCTCGATTCCCCCGCTCAGGTGTTTTCACTCAGGAATAGGAGTGATGAACAAACGCTTTCAGACTCAATCCTCCAGCAAAGGCCCGCGCTGACAGGGATTATTATTTATTTGTCATGGTGGATGTAATAAGCTGTAGATACAGGATGGAGGGCCTGTGATTTATTGCTCTGTCGACCGCCACTAGCGGGACGTGCGCTCTAGCGTGCAGGATGAATACCGCACTGTCAGTTCTGTCCATCCGTCACCTCGCCCTGCTGCCGCCTCCCCCTCTCTCACCCTCCCTCCCGTTTCATGCCACAACGCATAAACAATCTTTCATTATTTTGATGCCTCCTTCTCCATATTTGTTTTCCGCACCTGACAGTTTTTACACATCGCGTTATTTCTGCTCCAACTCTGGTGGTAGAAGTTTGAATTAAAAATGGCCTCTTCTCCCATTTCTTCAGACCCAAAATCCTCTTAACTCACATCTTTTTTGCTTCCAAGATGGAATTTCTGATGTAATATTTAATATCAGAGCCTCGCCATTGTCCATCTCGCCGTGGCAGTGAGGTTGTACTCCAAATAATTATTTCCCTGCTGCTTTTAATGGTATTGAGCTCACGGAACAGGCGACTCTCCTGCCTCTCTGTAGGTCATGTAATCTTGTTAAAAGCCTTCATGGTTTTAGGATTATGTTATTGAAATGTCACTTAATTGGATAAACATTTTTCATGCGGTAAACACACTGCGCCGGGTTGTGTTTACACGGCAGAGGGATTTGCGTAAGTGGAACCGACTCTGTAAACAGCGGCTCCCACTAGAGGCTTTATGTGAAAAGCAGGCTGAGGAGCGAGGCATCAGGGAAAACACTTAGCCCACATATCAGAGCCGCGGACATGTGCTTGGCGAGAGGGAGCGAGCTCGTCGTTGACAGCGCTTAATTAATATGAGGAATTGCCTTTGTGTCTGGGTAAATGACTTGAGCAGGAGCGGCTTGTTATTTAAGCCCTCTCAGCTGAGTGTTTGTGGGGAGTAATCTGGGAATAACATTACAAGCCTGCACAGGAAGCCAGCGGAATGTTCTCTAAATCCCACTTTTAGTCGCCGGTCCTTTCCCCTCCCCTTCGCGGCAGCCGCTCTCGGTCTCCAGATGTCATCTACCACATCTACTCGTTGGCATCTGTCATATTTAAAGCCTAGACAAACTGTTATTTATGGGCTTTTGTTTGTTCTCAGGCATCATCACTAACAATACAGCTAATAGCAATCATTTGTTATTCTGTGCTGCTGCTGATTCCAGGGACGGGGGCAGTGAAGTGAGAATACTCATTTGGAGGTTGAGGAAAGTCTTGACAGGGCCCATTTATAACAAGATCATTGTGGAAAGTCCAGCCTATTAATAACCCTCCATTGCAGTCTAATTAGTGCTCGCTGGTGTAAACCAGTCTGAGTCATGGAGTTGTGTGAGTTTCTCAAGTAAAGATCGCTGTTGGTGTCGCAAGTGTTTCTAGGAAACATCTGACCTGTAGAGGCTGGATTATGGATGAGATCAACTCTGTTCTGTTCAGGGAATTAGCCTGCAGCTGATTATGTCATACTATTCTCTCTGTTTCCAACAATCCTCCCTAAAAAGCATTTAAATCTTTTACTAAATGCCTCCAGGGTCTACTTATCTATCACACGACAACAAGCTGTTGACTGGCTCCATTCTTCTTCCAACTCCAAAGTGGACAAATCACATACTTCAAAACGAAAAACTAAAACCAGACCTGACTTTATCTCTTAAATTACTTAATGTAGACCATAAAAACTGTCAAAATGTGGATAAATTAAAACAGTTATGATCTATGATGTTTTTCTCTGTTTGATCAGTGTTCGTTTCATATCTACATAAATTTGACTCGGGTTTCTAAAAATATTATTACAGACAAATCGATGAGTTAGAAAGAACTTGACTTTATCCTTGACATTCAGTTGAATGATCCAATCTGTGAACACAAATAAAGAAAATGTCGTCACTATGAATATATTCACCTATTTATTGCACTGCCCCCTACAGGTAGCTGTGATAACGCAGCTTCAGAGTCACTCCTTGGATTTAATTTATCTCTGATGATAAATAAACCTTTTGTTTTGTCCTCTGGAAACCATTTCTCTGACTGTTCAGGTTTTCGTGACGGCCATGGCGGACGTGTTTACTCTCTGAGCGCTCTCTGGTGCAGAGAGGTCACCGGAGACAGATGTGGAGCCACGAGCCAAGTGTGAACGGATGGACCAAACGCGATTTGATTATCTGGGACAGATGCTGATCCCGGGTCTGGACAGAGAACCAGTGTTCAGCATCTGGTCGCGACAGATACAGTGGAATCAAGTAATGAGGTAAAGTAGAATTAAATGCATCGTGTGGCAATAAGCAATAATGGATTCAAGCCGAATACTTGCACCTTTTGCACCATGTGTGAATATAATAAATGATAAATTACCCATAAATCAATGCTATAAACCTGTCAAAGCACATCAGTGTGTGAACACACGCCACAGTGAGGTTTCAGCGGAATCAAATATAATTTTCTGTTTGGATGGATCCAGCAGTTATCTAATTGTTTATTCGATGAATGTGCAGAGCTGCCGGCTGTGTTGTTAGGATCAATACAAATTGATTTACATGTGTCTGCAAAGAAGCACATCCTGCTCATCTCCCTCCACCTCCACGTCATTTAGAGGACATGTGGCGTGAAGCTCGTTTCGCTCCTCCATCCCTCGAGCCCTCCCGATTCTGTAAACTGTAAGACCATTTAATCTTCCTTAGATGAGGAACCATTTACTTTGCGTCGTCCTTCAATAAAAATTAAAAGCACTCATAAAAACAAGAACGAGAGTGGAACGCCCTCGACTAAATCACAGAGGGCTGCTGAACGCTGAACACTTCATCTGCCCGTTTTATTGTGACGTTTTTAGAGGACTTGAAAAAATAAAATGCAGATGAGAGCCTGCTGTCATAAAGGTTAGCGAACTGTAAATGGAGCTCTCCATCTTTCCTCATAATAGGTGTTAAATCGTGAGCATGCCGAGGGATGTGAGAGTACATGTCCTGCCGCTTCTCGTGTAAACATTAATCATAGAATCACCGGGCTGTGATTAATTGTGAGGACTCCATCAGACGATCTCTGAGCAGTCGTCATCGCTAACGCGGACCGTCACTGTAAAATGTTGCTTACATGCACAAAAGATCATTTTAATCTCCAGAAGTGACTTATTAGCAGATCATAAATCTAACCGCGCTGCCAGGAGGACTGAAAGACGTCACAACCTTTAATGAGTTTCTGAGCGCGTGCACTCCCTTTATGACATCACTTTGTTATTATGATGTCATATGGATGCAAACTGAAAAAAACCAACATATCAATTAGTCAACTGAGAGAAAGTTTATTACCTTGAAACTTCTATTTAAAGCCCAGGTTTTAACTCGCTTGAGTCACTTGTTTGTCAGAGGATGGTTTAAATCTGGAGTTAAGCCAAGATGGAAAAACAAACACCAACTGTTGATGCAAACCAGTGAGAATAAAACTAGAAGGAGTCACGTCAGTTGTGAAACATTAATTTGGTCCAGGTCAGCGCTTGAAGAGGCTAATGCTAGCTAATGCTAGTGGATGGTTACTTTCAGTAGTTCAGGTGGTTTAACTTAACGTCTTTATTTGATGACTAAATGTGGCCGACAGCACAGTGGACTTCATATGACAATACTGACAAATTAAATATGAGTTGAGTAGTTTAGATTCTTTTGATCACTTTATTATGGACTAAAGGATATAAATATTAATACATAAGGAGTGGGCATGTGTCAGGCTTTATGTTTTATGCTGCGTCTGTGAGTCCATCTCTTTCCATTTGGGTTGATTTAATGGCTTCTTTTGATCGTATCCCACAGCCTTCACCAGCGGATGGACTATCTGAATTGAAGTCACAGGCTACAAGAACTTGTGCTCTAAATCTAATCAAATGTGATGTAAAGCTAAGAAATGTGGTGACAAAATCCACTTCTCTTTTGCTATACTGTGAAAAACCTGAGGCGGGCGCCTGTTAAAGATCTCCAACTGCCTGAGCTGAAACAGTACACCACCCAGAGAAAAGACAGAGCACAATTAACATGTTTTGGGGAAACACTAAATCTTTCGTGAGCTAACGCTGAGCTCTGAACTCACGGGAACCAACAAAATTCCACACAACAGGAGAGTCGGTGTCGTCTAGATTTGAAGCCTTCGGCAGACACGAGTCAGCTGCTTTCAATCGGCTTTAATTCGCTTTTATCGAGTTATCTGAATCTCCTGAATCATCTCAGATGGGACGTTCCAATTTAGCGAAACGATATTGTTGGGAATTCCATTACTTTCTGAGTTGGACCTCATGGGACGCACAGCGCCGGCACCTGGGTGGGAGAGGCCTGATTTTCCACCCGCTCACCTTGTTACATTAAGGAGGTCGGGAGTTCGTGCCCCACTCCTCAACTGTTCGGGTTGGGTTTTGAACTCCTGACCCAAAGTAAAGGGGAGGACCTCCATGCACAGTAGCAGCATTTACAAACACGCCGACTCCACGCCAGCCAAGCAGAATCGAGAGGAGGGCCGATAACATCTCGCTTTAGAAGGAGCTGCTCAGCCGGCCCTTTGTATTTATGGGCCAGTCTCATGGTTACCCCTGACCATAAATCATGTTAATTGGTTTACTGATAAAACGTCTGACAGGCCCCATTCACATAATGCTGTGGCACCCCAGTTACTGTTTAATCTTTGTCCTGCAATAGTTCATCTGTTTAACTGACTGAAGGTGAGGAGGAGTGAAAAAGGGAGTTCTCCTCCATATCACAGTGCCGCACAGCGTGATGCAAATTACCTGAATGATGAACGACGCGACTTTGGCCGCAAAAAAAAACAAAAACAAGAGAACAATCGACAGCAAGTCAGTAGATCACCTTTCAGGATTATCAGATGCAAATTCTTGCATCTCTTGAAACAAAAACCAAGCTTCTAATTGCTATTTGTCACACATGTCTCATCAGTATACTCGGCGGGTCCTCTGTGATTTGTTCAGAAATGGCAGTATCGCATTCTTCAAGCTGGTGGCGACAAATAAAAAAGACTTTCTTCGTAAATTGTATTGCCTTTCTGGCAAGGACATTGAAGCCCACAGGACTAAAACTGTCCCCCGTCAACAGATAGACCGCACACGGACGCTCATTTACCTGTCAGATTAAGATTAGGAGTGACTCTGCTTTGGGCCATATGGCAGGAGACCAGGAACAGTACTCAGAGAAAGAACTGTTTGTCTCTGAAAATGTCAGAGCTCATTAATTCAAGAAAATCAAGACACATTAGCCAGCAAGGCGTACGAAGACAAGTCTGTTTATCTTACAGAGCAACAAGACTTTCTTTTTCTTGCTATGAGATGTCTTTACTTTTTAAAAATGCAAATAAGAAAACCAGCTGTGCTGATCGCTGCAGATAACCACACGTAAGTTACTTTCCAAGTTTGCCTCCACGAGGAGCTGAGGCAATGCAGCGCAATCTACTCTTATTTGGCTGCTGTTGATCTTTGCATGATTAATGGTTTGAAAGGATCCAGAAAAAAGGTCAAACGCGTAGTTTGGAGATGGAGCAGCTATGCGGGGTAATTAAGACAAACATGATTAATAACCCCAAGCTGCCACTGTGTTCTGTAAACAAGATGCAGCCAGATAGGGTGCACACTTTGAACGCCGCGCATTAGTTTTCATAACAGCAGCCATCTATACAGAACACTTTTAAATAAGCTAGATATTAATGTAGTTAAAACACTGAATAGTTTGTGATGTATGATGAGAAGCATTATTGCAATTAATCTTATCCCTCATTGACGATCTATCCAAACTCAGTATTACATCATTGACTACAGTAATGGATAAAAGTGTTAGCATTACACAGAACCCCTTAGATAATAAGTGATCAAAATATGGAAGCTGTCTTGACTTACATCATTATTTTTAAAAAGCCTCATTATTTTTAGATGTTAACTCATTGTTTGGACTCACTGATTTGTTTTCTGAGACATTTCTCATTATTTGGAGTGAAGATGTTACTGTTGTTTTATTGCTGTGAACACTATGTCCATATTTTGAGAAGTGTGTCTCTTTGTTTGGAGAAGGTTTGTCATTATTTGGACTATATTTAGTATTTTGAAATGCTGAGTTATTGTTTTGACACAGTTTCTAATTATCTGAGCCACCGTTTCATAGTTTTGAGTTACTAGATCATCACTTTCCAACATTATGTCATCAATCTGAGAAAGTCTCAATCTAAGGTACTCTGGGTTCACTTTGATATACTACTGTAGGTCAATGCCTAGAGATGCTGTCTCTATTTCGAGAATGTTTTTCATTATTTTTAAACTTTTGAGATATTAACGCTGTTCTGAAATCCTAAGTAGTTTGAGAAATTTACTATTCTGAAAATTTGCCTCATTATTTTTAGATACTAACCTCTGAGAATTTTTCTCATTATTTTGAAAGAATTTTATTAATTAGAGAAGCACTTTTTTATTTTAATGACTTACAGCACAATTTTTTTATCACATCTGGCATGATGGACTCCCATATTACAGTAATGGAAAATAAAGACATCAGTCATTGGTCTCCAGCTTCATCATTTCCTGAATATGAGCTGTTGATAACACAAGGTCAGTATAATTGCTTCATCACGGTGACTTTCAAGACAAGCAGTGATGATGAAAAACAAGGGGAAAAGTCCTCCATTCTTATTCAGTCCATTATCTGGCCTCCCCTCCTCATCCTCTGCACACTATAGTGACTGACATTATAGAGGGATCAGGTCCAGCTTCCAGGGAAAGCAGGGAGACAGGTGTCAAAATGGTCCAGCAAGCAAATGTAACCCTCGCTAATCAGCCCTGTTGTTCGCCTACAATCCATGTCGAGTCCGCGGCTCTCATTCCGTATGAAAAACAATTAGGCCAGTTTGAAGTGGAGCGGGCTTTAACTCACCTGTCTCTTCTGATGAGTGTAAAGATGGGGCAAAAGGGGGGCAGATGGAGATGAAGGAGAAGGAGGGGAGGCATGTAGTGGAGACTGTATCACCTCTCTACTTAAGAGTCATGAAGCCCTCAAATCTAAAACCACGTCGGGTTAAAGGTTAGAAACTCCAGGCCTGGAGGACAAAGCCATTAGCATTAAAGGTCATTTCTGCAGTCCATTTGTTTGCCTGTTTATTAGTCAGCAGGTGCTGCAACGTCGTACCCGTAGTAAACATAGTGCAATTTGTATATATATATAAGTATTGCATGATTTCGTATTTATAACTTGCATATTGTATCTATTAAATCTAGGTAACCTTCAAAGAGGCAGGTTATTCTCAACCGTGAAAATAGTGATGACATCATTTACAGCTTCTTTTCCATTAAGAACTAATGAATCTGCTCTCCGCACCACTTACCAGTGAGAACATATTAATGTGGACCTCAGAGCATGTTGGTTATAACCAGAACGTATTACTGTTTGTAGGTGATGTCATTTACATCTTGCTATGCAGATGTCAGCTTTGCTTGACCGTAAAATGAAATTAATCATCCTCCTTCATGAATTTATCAATCAATATAACTAAAAACCTGTAATTATTCAAAAAAAGCACCTAAATTGTGTGTTTTTATCCACCACTCCAGCCCCTCCCACCACATCCCATCCTAACTGTCCAGATTTTAGCTACACTGCCTCACATTTTTGGTTCATACCTTTCCAATCAATCAAATCCTTCCCATCAGTTAATAGCTAACGATCAATCAGAGACATCCCCACTTCCACAGATCAGAATACTGAATATCGGGGCGCCCCACTCCGCTTGCATCTGCATTATCATCCATTAAAGCGTTTATTTCATCTCATCACACGGCGGCTTTGGCTGCCAGCGTGCCTTCTCACATCACATGAAGCAACACCTTTAAATGCAAAAACAAGGTTAATTGAGTGTCGATATCTGAGCGCTTGTTCCTTTAATTCAATCACTCTGAGCAGGAAGGGGGGAGGAGGAGGTGGAAGGGATGCGAGCTTCAAAGGAAGTGGGATGTACGAGGCGCCACACACTCACGGATTGAAATAATAGCTGACAAAGATCCTCAGCATTCGCGTCGGTGTAATGCTCAGTGGCACCAAAAGCAGCGCCGCTACCAGAGCCTTCGCTGTAATTCGTGGTGATGGGCCTGGGACTCTCGGCGGGACGAGGAGGCCCACTGATGCGGTCGCCAGTCGGCCCTAATGCACCGGTTTGATGGAAGATGGGGGGGGTTGCGATCGCAGCCAATGGGCACTTGCTGAAGTAAGACCGCGGTGACAGTTAGCAGCTGGGAGAAGTTTCATTCTCACTCAGCGCTAAGAAAAAGCGTCGCAGCGGTTTGACAGAGGGGTGTCGCAGCGCCGTGATTAAATGGCGACTGTGTGTAGACCTTTACAAGCGGCTGCCGATGGACGGGACGCTGGTGATGTCACACACAGCCCGTTCTGTTTAGCTTGGATCAAGTAAAGTTCATGATGTGTTTTCTGACTGATGTTCTGCTTCTTAATCTTTTATGGCGTCGCTGTGGGTCCGTCTAGTCGGGCCTCAGCCTCTCTGGGACAGATAACTTTCTCCCTTCCTTCAACTGTGGTCATTTATGACAAACCTAAATGCTCCAGTGGTCGGACATTGAGAACCTGACATGTCAGAACCTACTGGACCTTCAGGCGAAGGGTAGGAGACTAACTCTCCAAGTCGTGGATCAGTAAAATGATACGTATCACGAAGCAGGAGTCAATTCATGATACGACTATCAGACTTCTGTTAATTTATATTTTACATTTGAGAAATGTAATGGCAATAGAGACTCCCCTGCGTTGATATTTCTTGCATATACTAACAAAAAAATGGAACAAATTGCCGTTGACTTCACTCTCCAGGAACAACAGCGATGAAAAGCCACAGCTCCCTGCGTGGGACGGCTTCGCTTTCGGGGTCAGTGGACTTTCTGAAGTAACAAGCCGAGCATATGCCGCAGCGGCCCCCCTTATGTCCCAAGAAAGACCCAATTAATTCATCAATCTGCACACCTCTGTCACTGCCTGCTGCATTTTAGCCCCTCGCCTGCAGAACTCCATCCATTACCGTCCAGGTTGTTCAGCCCCCCCCCCACCGGCCTGCCTGCCAAACGGCCAGCCGGCCGGGGTGGCTGCTGGGTAATTACATATTGCCTTGACATCGCACATGATTGTTTTCCTTGCAGTATATTACTTCATTAGTACTTCCCAATATGCCATATTTTTTAAATGTCACTTTTTCCAGCCAACTCGGCCCAATCCGGACTCGTCTGTATATCATAACAATCATTAATAACTGTCAGTCGGCAGCATCAGTTTAGCGCGCGGGCTGCCTCATTAGCATGGCCCAGCATTTGTTCTGCAGAGAAGCTGATTATTTTCTACAACAGGCCAGGCCAATTACTTTAGTGAAATGGTATCACATAAATCAAAACTTAACAAGGTGGCAAATTTGACGTTATCAGATTCCAACAGACACCGTAACTAATATGTCACTGTCAGAGCGGCTCTCTGCAGGTATGCCTCCGCCATACCAAATATATCATCCCTCAGGATTCCTCACGGAAAAAAAAACTCACCGCGTACCAGTTCAACCTGGCTGGTTTTCGGGCGGCGTTGAGGGCGAGGCGGATGGAAAGCGACTGATCCTGCCAGGAGGGGAGGGGGGGAGCCTTTTCAGGCCGTCCCGAGCAATGAAACACGTGGCCTTTCACTCGCATCACAGGCCTCTCCTTTAACTCTTCGCATGATGATGTTCATCCATCAAATGGCGACAGCTGCATCAAACCAACAACAAACATGCAAACCCAGCACGAAATCTGCTGACGCCACACGCAGACACATAAATACAGACCACTTTAGCTCGCCTCCGAGTGGCTTTTTCCCTCTGTTTAAACTAGATTTTCCATCTACTGGGAATTCCTACAACCCGGTATGTGTGATAAAGTACACTCCTGTCCGTTAGCCGCTGACACCAGAGCGATTGCAGGAGCCGTGTAAATGGGTTTCTGTTTGTTTTCCCTTGTTTCTTTTCGGGGGAAACGACAGAATGCCGCAGAATGTTTTAACTCGTTAGAGAAGGATTACCTCTCGCTAAAACATTCACCTCGTCGTGATGTTATTTGCTCCATTTGTTTCCCCGCTGTCTGCGGCGCGTCCGCCGCTCATTCCTCATTTTTAAGTGAGGATTGAGGACAGATGGATGCAAACTCAAAGTTTCTGATCTTTAGCAGAAGTTATGGAGGGTTATCTTTGGCTGTATATCTCTGCTCTGGCAGCGCTCCCCTGGTGATGAAGGATTAACCACCGCAGCTGTCTCTTCCCCAGGATGATGCAGTGCGCTGCTCCCCGACACGACAGCATCACTTAATCTTAATGTCCGCTTCTCCGGCGCGGCCGCACAGGACAAAGCCAATCAGCATCACATGCCATGGGGATGGACCTACAGCTTGGCCCTGGAGTTTCTCACCCTCGCAGGCCTATTCATCAACTTCAGCCACGCCGGTCCCAGAGTCCTCCTCTTGCAAACCACAGCTGAGCCGGTCAGTGATGTATAGGACGATGGGGGGGGGGGGCAGGGGCGCATGCAGGAGAACACTTATCAGATTGCACATTATGCACTGCTTTGTGTTCCTGAAGTAAGAAAGAAAGGCAAGGGAAGAGAAGTAATGAATGCACTCAGCCTTCTCTTAGCCCGGACCACCTATTCGCTGTGTTTAAAGAGATATCTGCTCAATAGTGCTCCAGCATTAAGGATGGGGCAGATCTGGAATAATGATCTCAGCTCATTTAGATAAATTGCACTCAGCAAATCCATTTGTAAAGATCTGGATTCAGCTGGAAGCAGAAGGGAGACGTGCCTCATATGTTCCTGCACCAGTACTGGGAGCAGCCTGCAGGAGGTGCATCCATATCCATGGAGGAATCCCATCATGCAACGCAGGATCAACTTCACGATATGGAAAAGCACGCGAAGGCCGACACATGTGTTACTAATTGACATGAAAGCCAACTCCTTCACTGGTCATGTGATGTCTAACATGTAATGATGGAATCAGGGCTTAAGCAATGATGTAAGGCGGCGAGATCATTCGGAAGATGCCTTCATGTATCTAAGAACAAAGTCGGAGCTAATCCTCTGAATCAGGAGATAATGTTTGGAAGAAAACGCTCCGGCGTATCTTGGCCCGGCCTCCTAATGTAAAATTATGCTAAAAAAATATCTTGGTGATAACCTTCCCGTTGCAAACGCGGGCACATTCGCCAACATCAGCCATCAACCCTCGTTCTGAAGCCAATAATAAAGAGATGACACTTTTATGATACCATAATTAACAGCGCTCTAGGATGAAATTAAATCAATATGCCCATCTAATATCATTTTCTCTAGTTATGCAAATCAAACATCCAAAGCCCTTGGAAAGTGATATGAATTGCTTTAACATTTCAGCTCTCTCACATATTATCATATCAGACCTCTTGGGTTTGATGACACGGAGGGTGTGTGTGTGGGGGGGGGGGGCTTAACGATGTGAGAGTTGAAGAGAGGCGAGCATCTCTGACTGCTGATTAGCTCACAACAGGGCGATAATGTGAGATTAAAACAATTCGACTTATTTCTAAGATAAAATAGGACGTTGGCGTGGAAGAGCTGCAGGGGGATAAAGTTCAGGATTTAACACCTCTGCTGCTCTGCCTCCCGCGCCATAATGAGATAAATTACAACTTTTAATTCCCCAGATTGCATCCTAGCACCCTTTTTAGCGTCTCTGCAGCGGGAGGTGAAAGTATACGGCCTTTCCCTTTATGGATATGAGACAAAAGGGAGGCTGTGATGGCTGGGCGCAGACAAGGCGACCAGCGGTGGAGGGGGAGCCTAATGGCCGTGATTAATGACAATGGGCCAGAGGAGAGCTGGGACACAGGCGCTACATATATCATCCCTTCTCATCAGTCTGTGCACCTCTGTGGCCTCTTCTCTGCAAACCAGCTCCACAGCAAGACAAAAAAAACCTCCAGCTCTCAGTCAGCATACCGCCGAGGAGCTTCCTCTTTATGGGCCTCGTACACGATAGCCGAGCGGGAAATGACATGTAGAATAAGATATAATGAGTAGAGGGGAGATGGCCGCCAACGTGATCACTCATGTTTTTCATGAACTGAATACTTCCTGTGCTTAAAAACATTTCCAAGGTCTAATCTTCCATATGGAGGGATGAGTTATTGGCTATTTATGAATAGAGGTGATGATGAATGGGGCTGCATTTATCTGCATAAGTAACTCCAAGGGCTGGCACCGAGCTCGGGCGGCTATAATAAACATAGTTTGCACTCAGGGGCAGCTCTTTATTTATGAGGCTCTGTGAATAGACATTATGTGGCCATCATCAGCCCCTCTCATTCCCCTGAGATGAGGACTGGATGTGACTCCTATAGATGCAATAGTTTGAGTTTGACTCCAGCTGTAATCAACTCTACACAGGGTTTATTTATGACCAATTAAAGGCTTATTCTAGGGGGAATTCTAACACTCTGAGGGACTTGCAGTTTTAATGAGGAGGCACCTTGTTGGATCCTTGTTAATGCCTTCAACTTACCAAAAACATGGCAAATTAATCCCCAATTAACGCCACAGGCAGATTTAGTTATTATGAAATGGCTCTCTGCATAACGGGATGAAAATATGCGAAAGGTTTAATCTTTATTCCGTGACGGGAACGCTGTGTCCGTGTCCTGCAGGGCCGAAGCAGGTCCCGCCTCCTCCTGACCTCTAAATCTCCTGCTTTACAACGAGTCCAGAGCTGCTTTACGAGTCGCCTTTACGACTCATCCTTCACAAAAAATCTATACATCAACTTTACAGCGCGCACACCTGAGCACCACCTTTTGTGGGCATGCTGGGATTTACAGGTGGCTTCAAATGGTAAATGACAAGAATTACTAGTGGACAGGAATGATGGAGACTAAACACAGTCCTCAGGTGAGTCTGACGGTGAGTTATCAGGTAGTGATGCTGGAATTTAGTGACTAGAGAGCTCAGAAGTACTTCATTAAACTTGTTTGGTCCTGGTCTTTTAATAGTAATAGGATTAATTATATTTTTAATGCAGTTGTGAATTAGCTCCAGCTAAAAGGAACCGGTGAGATGCTGTAAAATTGGAAACTAAAGTAAGTTAGAAATGTTAAATTAACATTACTCCGATGTGCGTGGTGCCCTCCACCTAAAGAAAGTCTGGACACACCCTGTTCTGTTGGGTTCCTAATTTTGCGTCTACTTTTCTCCTTAGAACAAATTGTTTAAGAGGCTGCTTCAAATCTGTTTTCCCCGGGAATCATTTCTAATAATCACAAAGAATTCTTGATTAATTTTAGAAAATGAGCCGACAGGTAATTGTTCCAGTCAGACCGTTTGCCAACGGCGGTAGTTAAAAATTTTTTCCCTTCCTCTTTCCTTCTTCTCCTGTTTATTGCTTATTAAATGCTCGATGCACAAACAAGGCGTCTTGCGAGAAAACAAGACGTCTTTTGTCTTACCAACTGTTTCGGCTTATTTTCCACGGGTGCAGCGTATAATTAATATCTCAGCAGTGCCGGGGGTTGTCATTTTTCAAATGGTTTCCCTGGAAATGTTCTACACCTCTTAATGGCCCTGCTAATGCTGTAGCTGTCATGTCTTGGACAGCTGCACTTTTACAAGACAAACTCAGCTGTGCCACGGGCCTCTCTGTGGACTGACTCACTCCAAGGCTTAGAGGCTGCTGCTGCCAGCTGGTGATGGTACACATAACATTTGATTAATTTTTACCTTGTATCCATGACTGGCAAGTCACCTTCCAACCATTTCCCTGGTGCGCTGAATTTTTTCGCTTCATCCGGATGGATGACAGATGGGACTCATCGCCAGAAACCAGATGACCACTTACAGGTGGCCTCCGGCGCGTCAAACAGGAAGCCGGGAGGATTTAGTCTAAGTGGATCTTACATTTAAAATAAAGAAATAGCTCTTTATCAGACTTCACATGAAATACTTAAAATATTTATTTAGATGTGAGTTTAGCGGTTTAGGCTACAAACAGAAAAGTGTGTGTTCACAAAGAGACGCCAACAAGCTGGAGGAAAATAAAAAACGATCTGAGGAAGTTTGTTAAGGTTAAAGAAACAGTTGGTTTCCCCTTCACAAACATATGCTAGTATGATCTGCATCCACAAGGGTAAAGACATTAAAGCATGCATGCAGCTAGTTAAAAATTTGTTGTGGATTACAGAGATTTTGTCTTTGTATTCGCTGATGCTAGCTGAGCATTTTACTCGCATTTTAGCTAGCGCTAGACCAGACAAGATGCTTCAGTGCTGTGTTGCTGCCCTTTGACAATTATTTTTATTTTTTATTCAAAGATCCACCAGACCCTTACATCACTGCTGCTGTTTCTACATTCTGTATTTGTTGATATTTTTTCTCCAAATGAAATTCAATTTTTGTTACTACACAAACAGTTAAGTACAGAAAAAGGCACTGCTGGGTACTGGAACCCCGCTGCCTACTGTTTCATTACCACAACAACAAATCTGCAACCGTTTATTAGCTTTTCTCAGCGAGACGCCGTGAAGAAACAGACGCTGTTCTTACCGTTCATAAGAATGAAAATGAATCACGTCAGTATTTTTCACAGAGAAAGCAGGAACCTGTAAACAGAGGTCTGAAGCTGGTGGGGCTTGTGTACAAACTGTCACAATAGATTCATTAGGATAAATTCAAATAAACAGACGTTACTGTATGGATAGGCTCCCAGCTGAGATGAGAATATGATCAGAAACACACATTTAAGTCGACTCAGAGGCTGAAAAGTAAGAGGTAATATGAAAGAAGTCTTTAAATAAAATCACCGTAATTGCTTCCTATACTCAAAGTAACAACACATTCCCAGTCAACGAGAAACAGATGCGATAAACGTCTAGACGAGGAACCCTGAACGCAGCGAATGTGAGGAAAACAATGATTCTCTGATTTACAATGCGCTGAATTTAACTGCTTTATAACCATCTTCTATGAATTAGGATCGACCGATATATCTGACCCTTCCACGCTCAACCGTGAAGGACACTCAGCCAACATTCCTCCACCACAGGACAGGAAAAACAAAAGGTCCACTGAAGTCCAGATTCACCAGTCACGATGAGTAAATCTCCACGATGTGTGATAGGATCACTGGGGGAGCACAAGTGTTGCTATTTTCTCCATTCTGCACACTATCTCTCTCTTCCCCCTGAAAGGAGATATTGTTGACTGTGAGATGGTTATCATAATTCATTAGAGTTCAACCGGAGTTCAGGACAAACACTTCCTTAATAAGATGACACGGCACAGATAAAGTCACAGTTTGGACATGTGGATCATGCATGCGGCATGTGCGCGAACTATGGTGGGATTATGGGTATAAAGAGGTGATTGTAACACCCAGAAATCGCCGGAGGTTAGCGGACCATGTGGTCAAAAGGGGCAAATATTGCCGGAAAGCAAGTTTGCGTGAAGGACACGAACCTTAGAACCCTTGAAACCTTGAAAAGGTTCCCTCTTGAGATGTAATCTTTGTCGGAGTTGTTTTACATCTCCATCTTTGTTTGAAGCACAGCATGATGGTGGCCCTTCAACCCCCATTTTCCAGAAGCTTAGACCTGGCTGTTTGATGAGGGCTTATCCCTCAGCTGACATATTATCGCCGGACAGGCCTCTGACTGCGCCAAAAGAACAAGCTACGCAAAGGATTAGCCCGCACACTGGTGCTAATGCAGTCAAACTGTCAGAGTGATCAAAGCTACTCACTCCAGATTAAGACCAATTAAAGGAGGTGGCCCTACGCAAATTAATAGCTGGAGCACTCACCTGTTCAAAGGTGGAAACAGCGAGGGTTTGGCTTTTTAGTTGGCAGCCAGTTACGTGTTGTGGCAAGCAGTCAGATACAGATGAACTCGAACCACTAGGAGTGAGCCGCTATGTCCAAATGCTAACATGACAGTTGTGATTGCCGCCTTTAATAGAGCAATTTGGAATAATTGGCACTTTGCTGGAAGGCCACCTTCCCATTATTACACTTTGATTGACTTTTACAGGGCTTTATATTCCACTACATGGTGCACATAACCTGAAGTTTAAACGGTCGCTCACTCAAATCACTGAAATTATACTGTGTCACTTAACTTAGAGGACACAAACAGTTTTGAGATATCTGCTCCAACAACTGTGACTGAAATGATGTTTATGATCTCCACTGGCATCCATTTCTTTGTTTTATGGCAGGATTATGCAAAAAGTGCAGGTCTGATCTTCACAAAACCAGAAGGAGAGATGGAACAGGAAATGATCCATTAAATGTGGTGCATGATTTGTTCAGCCCTGCTGACATGTGACCCTAAGCATTTCATGGAAATCGGTTTGGTGATTCAGTGAAGATCCACAAAAAAGACTGAATCCATCAAATTTAAATGTTTCCATAGTCAAAAATTGTGTTTCCAGGTCTTTGAGTTTGAGTTCAGACGAGGTTTATCTGAACTGCAGAAGACTGTCGAGCCCAGGTGAAGGTATTAACTCCACTGGATGTCATTCTAGTTCATTATTACACTGGTTAGAGAACAATATTTACATTTTAAGATTCAGTCAGGTACCACAGGAGGATTTTCCTTATCCACGAGTTTGGATCATGTCACATCACGCTGCTCCTACTCTTCAGAGATTAATTCTGGTTTGAAAAGTGTTTAAAAACACGTTACTTTGGATAATCCACAGGCCTCACTCAGGAGTCCATCCTGCAGAGGAAACAGTTCCTAGGAACACTGCCAGCATCAGATCTCCGTCAGCTTTTCCATTTGGGTGAGCTCGACAATGACGAACGTGAAAGAGGAGAAACTGAAAATCTAAATAAAACCTTGCTGGTTTGGCTTCTGTTTGCAGCGATGGAGGGGTTAAAAGTCTCTGGCAGCATTGCGAACACCTCAGATGGAGGCATCTGAAGCACAGCTGCCGGTCAGATAGGCCGCGGGTCATCCCAGGGCCAACGGAGGCTCCGCTGATCAAGGCCTCTGCTCTCGACAGGGGGATGAATGATGGCCGCAGAGTAAATGCCAAAACGATAAATTTCAGCCCGGTCTGACCCAAAGCTCCTCAAAAGTTTATTTACATTTTCGCACAGCGTGCACCCTCTAACGTCCATGGATCTCCAGGCAGGATGAATAAGTGATGCGTGCAGCCCATGTGCTCTAAAACACACATCCATTTTGCTCAGACACGTCGGCTGTGAGCGTTACCGAGCAGCCGGCTGAAAGGATCTTTCGTTGACTTGTCTTTTCTTGTTACTCGCTCTGAACTGTCCTTTCGACTTAATCCAGGGGCGTCAGGAGCGCTCTTGAAATGCAGCCTTGTGCCATCATTTACCGACGGGCTAGATTTTGCTTGAAATTTCAAAACTGAAGCCTGATATGTGGAAAATAAATAGGCCCAGCACCCCCATGGTTAACTTTCCAATGGGCTTCGCAGAGAGCCGTGTTTGATGTGGATGCCTAGAGTCAACTGTGTTTGGACAGTCATGGGGTGGAGCTGCCACTGCTCCAGAGAACACAACCCACCACCGAGCGGCACATAGGAGTCCCTCTGTCCTGGGGCTGGACACAAACTATCAACCCAGAGAATGAGAAGGAACCACAGTGGGATTTATTCCTGCACAGGGCTGGAAGCTAGCAGTGAAAATGCCTCAGAGACGTGAGAAGAGTGGTTTTCTGAAAGGTTTACGCTCGTAATATTCATCTGCAGGAGATGAATATTACATCTTTTACTCACTTGTCAAGCTGCAGGTGAAGTGATATAACAAAAGCAGAATCTGTCAGCTAAATACTCATGTTACCTTCGGATCTGTCAAAGGAGGGAAATTTATATCCAGAGGAGGTGGATAGACGTCACTGCTCCTGTTTTGTGGTGTGGGAGGCATGCGGTGCTTAACTTCAGAGAATGAACATGCTTAAGTTATTACCACAGTAAGGTAATCTGTCAAAAGCAGGCCGTGTTGGCACATTGCATACCACTGCTGAGATCATAGAGTCAGATTCTGCTTGCAATTACTGCTGAAGGACCTTGGATGCAGGCGGGCGGCCATTAATCCTGCTTCTGGCCCCGGATGCTTGACATGTCAAAATTCCCACTGTCCTCCGAGCCACAGCTCTGGGAAAAAATGCACCGCAGTGGCCAAACCACACCACTGGAGTAATTGATGCCATCATTAATGCAATTAGGTCGACTTACTTTGTACTGTAATGCATGTGAATTCACCAGAGAGGAGACCACTGAAATTTACTTTATCACCAGTAAGTAGAGAACGTTACTGGAACGGGTGAAAAATGAGTTGTGACTTAAAGCTGCAGCGGTTTACTGAGCGGTCAGAGCTGAACTGCAAAAGTACTCAGTTACAAGAGGGCATTACATTTCCAATTTCACATTAAGCACAGACTGTTGCCTAGAAAGGAAATGTTGAATTCATAATTATGATTAACTTCAAAAAAATGCAAAAAAGACATATCTATCATTATTCCCAAGAATAGGAAACATGACAGTTATGACAGCTTAGAAAGGCTAATCCTAACAAGACTTCTGATCGTGGCTGTTTTTACACTTAATGAATAAATGTTCAGCTCACATTAGACTCCATGCAGCCTGACCTATCCATGATGATGGCTAAATTCACTATGTTTAAACCCAGTTACAATTTCATCAGACCAAACAGCTGATCTTTTGTTATTTTAACCACCTTTCCATGACTTCCTGGTCTGATTCGCCCACAAACCCTTTACATGTTATCAGTGCAAAAGCACAAGAACACAACATTCTCTAGAACAGAGAAACGTTATGAAAGATTTCAGCAGAAATGAGTGAGATATTTTCTACCACGCAGACGGAGCTACACGACTCTAGAAGTGAGCAGGACTTCTCCACGGCCTTCCAGGTGACACACACATGTGCGGTAACAATAGACTTCCCTTGAAACCTTGATTTAATCTTGGTTTCCATCACAAAAAACGTCTTTTTTCGACGCACAAAGACTCTGGCTTCTGAGCCAAACCAACACAGACACGCTGAAAGGAAACGGGCTTCAAAGGAAGAGATTCATCATCGCGTGGCGCCCCTCCCACCCACGCTACACCTCCACAGCTCTGTGATCAGGTCGTTTAGCTCCTTAATGTGCTACGACACTTTATCCCGACCTTAAGCGTCTTAAAGCAGGGTGTTGTGCGGCGTCAGAACTTCAACCCAGAGGCAAACTAATAAGCAGTTTAAAATTATCAGCTGATGAGGACAAAGTTAAGGCACAAATGTGAAGTTCTGCTGGAGCTGGTGAGACAAAAAGGAAGCAGGAATGAACCTGTAGGAAACGCCGGCAAGTCACAAATCCATTAGACATTCCATGAGCTGTGGCACTGAGCATTTTGTCAGGCGTTGAAACATCTGAATAGAGGCTCACGTTGTGCCTGAGCATCTGTGTCCGATCTGAATAACTACCATGACTCCCGTGCAGATGGTCACAGGATGTGACTACCTCGTATCGCCTGTTCCCATCCATCTACCAGCAGAGAGCTCCTTGTGCTGGCGTTTTGTCCGAGGCGCCTCACATGACCGCCGCCGACGCTTTGAAAACAAAAACAAGGAAGAAAAGCAGCAGAAGCTCCTTTTTTTTGCGAACACTAGAGTTGCAAAACATGGCAGGAGAACTTCTGACCCGTTTGTGACAGGCCATGAGTCACGGGTTAGTCCTCTTGATATCACTCCTTTGAAATCTTAATGTCCGACTGCCCTTCTTCACGGCCCCTGCTCAACGGCTAAATCAGATTTATAACTACTGTCACAGGCCGGGATGACAGATAAATTAATCTTCCCTTCACGAGTTTACATCTCGGGCATCTGGACTGCTGATCTTGCCCTAACAAGCACAGAGGTCTCTGTGAGCTGTCGTTTAATGTTGATGTGTTGGTGGCGGGAGATGAATGGCTCTGTCATCAGAATCTATTTATGCAACGGTTATATGGCAGCGCCACCAGATCCAGGACATTACAGCCCCCCCCAGACGAGCACCAGCATCTGTTAGAGGAAGTCAGCAAATGACACTTGTTCGGATTTGGAGCTGCGTTTGGTTTTAATGTGTGTCAGGATGGAAAAACACCTCAGGTCAGAAAACACAGCAGGCAGACAAAAACAGAACAGGTTTTGTTTTTAGTTGCAGAAAATCATCCATTTGTGTTGAGAATGAGGAGCTGAATATTTCATGTGATCTGGACCGAATAGCATTTACCATTGACGTACTTTTAAAACCAGTAGAGAATATATCTCTGCCAAAGCCACACAAAAGCTTTTTATTAAACGATACTGATAGAACATTTAACTTAAACTCAGATGAAGATGAAGATTGGATAAAAGGGGGTGTGTCCATGGACACTAGCGCTTTTATCTTATTGGCCACCTCTAGAGGCACAGCATCATCTTTCAGTATGATTGGCTGTCTGTCCAGTGAGAGGTGGGACTTCAGTTTGGAGCCACTATTTCTTAAAATATTGTTAGAATAATTTAGGAATCTGTTTTTCAGCCAGATGTGTCTGAAGTTTTTTGTTGAATTTTACAGCGGGATGGATCCAGGGCCAAGAAACAATTAAATTTTGATTGGGCAGTTTGATGTTTTGCTACAATAAGCTAGTCAAATCCACACACACTCAGATGCATTCAGATCTGGATGTTATTCTGGATCACAGAGGGTCCCATCTATATTCAGAAGGGTCAGTATGTTTGGGTCACAGTGCAGTAACACTGAAACATGGCTCCTAATCATCCATCTATTTATTCTGCTTATCCCGGGTCAGGTCAGGTTAACCACAGCATTCCAAGCATCCACCTACACAATAGCATTTTCCAGTTCCTCCTGGGGGGTCCCTTTGGCGCTGCGAGGCCAGTTGAGATAAGTAATCCCTTCTGCAGGTTCTGGTCTATGCCGGGGGGTCACCTCCCAGTTGGATGTGCCTGAGAAATCACCAAAGGGAGGTGCCCGAAGATGCAGGAGCCAACCAGTTCCTTTTGGCATGAAGAGGCAACAGCTGTACCCAAAACTACCCCTAGATGTCCAACGTAGGGGGGCAGCTTGTGTGTGAACTTATTTCTTTCAGTCACCAACCAGGGATCAGGACCAATCAAGCTCCTTCTTCACAACGACGAGGCTTAAAATTATTTAATCATTGAAATTGGATGGCGCCAAAAGTTCAATCCAAGTGTCAGAAGGGAATCTTGATGAGGATGAGACCGAAGCGATGCACAGATGAACACGTTAGCACCAAACGTGGCTCACCAGAACAGACGGGACCACCGGTGCAGCAGAACCCAGGCCTGTGGTTGTGGGCCCACCTCCCCAGCACCTTCCACACCTCCTCGCCCCGTCACATGAATCACCGCCACCACCCTCCACTGCCTCCACAACAAAAGATGCTTTGAGGTCATGCTCCTCTTCTTTGTGGCCACCGCAGCGTGTGAACAGAGAGAACAGAGCCGCTCAAGACGAGGACGGCTTGAGAGCAGATTAGAATGAAAGCGTCCATCATGGAGGAAAACATCAACCATTACTGGGGAGCCGTTACAATCATATGCAAATAAATTAGCCTTGGATGGCTGTAATGTTCCTCTGTGCTTAGAATGACCTCTTCTTCCTCATCAAACCGGGTCTTCACCGATGATAATACGACTGAGCTTTAAGCTGCCCCCCCTTTTTATATTCATCGCCCCCAGAATCCTCTGTGGGGGTTTAAAACTTCAAACACCGCTTCATGAAAAAGTCAGGAGGTGTCAGACATGTGTCCCCCCCCCCCTTCCTCATCCTCCCCCCCAGCCCCGCTGGCTTGCTGACACCAAAGGCCAGAATTGATTTCATGTGAAGCGGGAGCCGCTCCAGTCCTGTCGGGGATCACCTGCCTCACCCGCCTAACCCGCCGCCTGTGGCTCCCATGCAAACAATTAAGGGGAGGAACCCACGAGGTATCCGTGGTTACCTGACGAGGAATCGACTGCAGCCACTACGGATGGCGTTCCTGTGTTCCTGCACGATGGGATTTCCCTTCACAACATCTGAATGCAGTTAAATTGTCCCGGTTACATTCTTCCCTCTAATGCCACATGGATGATCCTTATGTATGAGCTAATAAAGAGAGGTTTATGGAAGATTCGGGACAGATTATGTGAGGTAGGAGCGCTGTCCTGTGGCTTTAAAGTAAGTCCAGCTGTACATAAAAAAATGTGGCGTGAAAGGTCATATGCGAGCCAGCGTAGATAAAAGTCTGAGGTGGCTCCCTTGTATACTGATCCGTTTACGATCCCCTTTAAATTAAACATTCCTTCCTGTTTGTCTGCATGTGCTCATCCTGGCAGGCAACGCAAACGCAGTCCAGATGAAGCTATCGTTTTTGGTAATGTCTTTAATTTGTTGTCTGAAGTTCCCATCGTCCAAGTCTCGCAAGTATTTAAATATTAATCTGATTAGGATTCAAAAAGGCCCCGTTCACAGGGGACATTTAGACTCTCATAGAAGGAGAAGCACGGGGAGTCGTTCACAACAAGGCATACGATTTATGGTCCTCATTTTACGCAAACCGAATTAAAAAATTCGCTCTGATGTTTTCAGGATTGAAGCTCCATGACGGTCAGAGGGTCAGCTGATCTTCTCGTCAGCTTGTCACAGAAATGAATGCGGCAGCATTTGTCTGTTTAATGTTCATATTCCATTACATCTAAAGCAATAAGCTGCTCTGTGTTCATTTTACAAGCTGACACTTTAGTTGAATCGTTAATAATTCATTATCTGTGGGTGGGGTATTAATGAGTTGTGATCAGAGACGGTGAAGATGACTGACTAGCACTCCTAATGGTTCCTTTGTAATGGGTCGCAGTCCAAACTTGTATTTTAATGTCATACTTAAAGGAAAAGGAGCATAAACAAAAGGCTAAAGGTCAATTCAACTTTATTACAAGGCTGTGTTTTCTTTATTCTAGCCGCCTTCTCAATCAGGTTATGGTAACTCACAGTTATTAAAAAGATTTGGGAACAACATCAGGAAAAAATCCCTGAAGAGAAACCTGGCAATGAAATCATGACAGTTTAGTCCAAGTAAAAAAAGTCAACATGTGTAAAAACGTTGGTAATAACGCTCAGAGACAATAATAATAAACACAGTTTGGGTCATAACTTTAGTTTCACAGTTTAACGTGAGATTGTCCTTTCCTGACAGCCTCTGGCTTTAAAACGACCATCATGTGCTCTTCATCATCCCTCATATTCCTCTATTTAATAACACAAAAATGTCCATATATATTTTTTCAACAATCAAATAAAACCTTTATGACTGCCTGAATGTTGACTTCTTTTTAGTAATGCCACCATATGGACAAATGAGTTATTATTCTGACATGTTATTAGAACTGTTAGAAATGTTATAAAATCCAATAAATAAGAAGAAATAATGATGTGGACAGGAAAAATCCTTTGTGACTCAAACAGCACAGTAAAAATCATACCACCACCCAACCCGTAAAGGATCAGCAAAATCAAAGCTGGAATTAAAATCCCAATTACGAGGTAATATTTAATGATGCATTTAAGTGCAAAGGCCACAGTCATAATAAAGCACCAGTAAAACACACTTTAATCCAGCGGTGAGGCATGTTAATGGCTTTGACATGCTTTTATTTCTCCTTCTGTAAATGCATGTGAGGGAACTCGGTGAAGGACTCGTGTGCAAAGACCCAACCGGTCTGGAAAACACGCCGACCCGAAACGTGTTTTGGAATGGAGGATTTCGGAGGCTGGCGTCGACATGCGAGACGACTTCCTCGTTTTTACCGGTGGGCACTTCAACCGCTGGCTTCAAGTCAACCTGGCGTTCTAATGGACAGCCACAAAGCTGACAGGCAGTAAATCAGAAGGACTATAGAAAGCCATTAGTCCGGGGATACACAATAAAAAGCGGTAATGGTCTCATAAAGCCTGCAACACCACAGCAGACATTCTGATTCTGTCTATTAAGGGCTGCAGAGCCTGGGATGAATGAAAAGAAGGCAGCCATTCTTCCTGGCTGAATTGTTGCCTGGGGTCTCGTGCATGTGATCAATGTACAGTAAGACGCAGTGAACGATTTATTTACACGGCGCTCCGACTGAGTGAATATTAGGAAACTTGTCATTACAAGGCGCTGCTATTGAGCGACGAGACGTAGACGTCTCGTTGATTTACTGTTGTGAGCTGCTTTTAAATTCCAGATGTGCTCAGAGTGCTGCTTACACCAACAGTTTACAGCGGTCGCCATGGTGATCACATCCTGGTACTGACAACATGGACAAATATACATTACCCTGTCTTTAACCACAGCTCCTGTGGTGTCCAACAGTCAAGTCTGAGATTTCAGCCTCCGCAGATCTCGACTTTAGATTTCCAGCGTTCACGCCAGCTCCTGGGGGGTTTCTGGTTACACCAGTTTAACCAAAACAGCGAGAGCTAGTTACATGCTAGCAGATTGGCTCAGGGGAGCTGAGGCTTTGAGATGTATTTTTTGTCTGCAATAATCGTGTTAAAATGTAAATACATTTTCATATTATTAGTCACATGAAATTTAAACAGTTGTTGTGAGTGTTCATAAAGTATCTCCTCTTCCAAATTCACAATTATAAAGGCGAGGTAAAGAAAACTAAACCTGAGTGGCTGTTGTGAGGAAGATTGGGCCCCATTTATGCGCTCTATTGAAGCAGTTCTCCAATCAGGTGAAGCAAACTTTTGGTTCAGATCTCATCTTTCAGACAGGTTAAAAAAAAGAGTCTTTACGTATGCTCACAGCTACCTGTAAGACTACACTGAGGGCACAGGATTCCTCACAATTTACATGTAAGGTATCTAAAGATATGAAAGAATGACGAGACTTTTCTGGTTGTAATAAATGTCGTCTACCAGACGTGATGTCCTTTAAACCCACACCAGCCTGTCTTAGCTGTAAATCCAGCCGGCTAATGTCGAAATAACGTCAACAAAAATGTCCCCAAAGACGAGCAGGCTGAGTGACATTTCAACAGGCTGCTCCTAACTTACAGCGAGATTGAACTCGCCTGAAGACAATGACAAGCTCCTCTCTGCCTGATGTCACTTCCCATTTCCAGGCCGACTGCTATCTGCTACTGGCTTCTGCCAATAATAGCTCATCAAAACAACACAAGCCTTCTTGGCACCAAAATAAAGGCAGCGGTCCACGTCTGTGCCACTCATGTGTCAATTAAGACTCCTCTTCACTCTGACACTCGTGACTTAAAAGAAACAGTCGAGACATGATGAATCTGAGGCGACAGATGAAGAAGGCAGCGCGGCACCGTAATGCGCTGGAGATATGGATAAAAACTGACAACACTGGCAGGTCTTATGAAGTTTGATTTCATTTGTCAGGCCTCGTATACTTTGTCTTTTAGCTCCCGTGCACCTTCACTCTCCAGTCGCCGTGGTAATAGCTCATTCTGATAGCCTGGAGACATTCACGGGCTCTTTTATTTATAATGCAAAGCCACAAATATAGCAGCAGCTGCTACAGGCTATACATCCTGGTGTGTCCATGCTAGATTGCACGATTGCAAATAAAAGACGTTTCTGGACATTCTGATCTGGCGGTTGCTGGTGGTGAACTTCAACCACACATGACACAGAAATAAAGAAGCGTCAACCTCGCTATTTGATCACTAAGTAGACAAATGGAGCAGTAAGTGTCCAAGCCCGTCTCTGCAAATACCTCGCATGCTTGTCTCCAGCAGACCACATGACGCTAATTCCTGACTGAGGCGCTCCTCCCGCGGAGCCCTAATCCTGCCTGTGAAATGTGACAAGATCATTCTTTAGGCCTACTTTAGTCGGAATAATCTGCCCATCACAGACATTCATCCCGAGCTGCACAGTGCCTCCGGTGTCATAACACACACCTGTACATTTTCACCCCGGCTTAAGCTCCATAAATTAAATCTAGAGGGGTGACTCCATGTGGAGGAACAGGCTAATGGTTCGGTGTCTGTGGAACTCACTGATCAAAAAAGTGTTTTTATTGTTGATCATTTATGGATCAAAGCCATGCAAACCCTCTCCAGTGTGAGAGAGAAATGATTTGAACCCGTTTCTATCCTTTACAAGTGAATATTTTGAGGTACAGACCTGCTGTTGAAGCAGTTTGTAGATATGGATGCTCTCTGAAGTCGTGATGGACATTTTCAAACATGTTCTGACCACAGATTCCTTTATTGAACATCCCTGTTGATGTTTCTATGAAGATCCATCAGTACTAGTGCTGAATCAAACCTGATGTCAAAGGGGAACACGATCACATTTCCCTTTCACCTAAATCTCCTGGATGCAGGTCTGACTGGCGCGTCTTGAAGTTTCCACAAAGTTCTAATGCAGTAATATGGCAGCTGTCAGATTGAATTGAGCCGTGGGTTCCAGCGCTAACAGGGAGGTGAGGTGAAGTTAACTCCTCTCTACAGCATGACTACAACCCGCCAAGATTCTCCCCTATACCTGACGGCAAGTGGACGACAGCCTATAATCTCCATAGGCTTTGCTTCCTACTCCTGACCAGCTTTAACTAATTGAGGAGACAACGTGAAAAAGACCCTTCACCGCCGCGATCTCCCGCTCTCTCTGCGGTGCTCACGTCGCCTGACTTCCGGCGCGATAGCACGACTTCTTCTTGTCAGCTTCGAGTTGAGCTCCTGCAAATGAAGTCAACGCCATGACACGGATGGAAGGAGGGGAGGTGGGGGAGGAGGGGGGACGACTTTTAAGTATCTGAAATGTTCTGTATAAAACACATAATATCTGTAATATTTCCTGACACCTTCTCCTATAACCTCTCATTCTGTGCCGGCTTCTGTGGGGCCTTTTTCCCTCTCTGGGTGCAGAAGAAAAGCCGTCTATTTTCCTGTCATATTCGGTTGAAAGGCAACTCAACTTGGAGTCTAATTTCCTGCACTTTAAAGACAGTCCACATGCAAGGTGCATTACTATGCAATCAAGGTGATGGGAGCAATTTCAAGCTGTCAGTCACTCATGGAAATATCAGAGACTTAATGTCTGCTGCAACCTGTCAAAGACTCCTGTGAAGAGCTGGAGAGCGTAATCTGAGACTTATTCACTCAACACCATTTACTTGTCAGCACAGCTCTCTGTTTTACTCTGGATGGCGGCTCATAATGAGACGGGGATATAATACAGCCATATATTCAACGGCTTAAATGAAGAGGTCAAACTGCAGTGGGCTTCAGAAACACTGGCTGGAAAAAGAGTCACGAAGCGGCCGCATCTCGCGATGGCGCCGTTGTGGCTTCACAGACATCAGTTAGTTAAGGCTGTTAATTTCCCGATAGACGCACCACTCTGGGCTGTACTTAACTATTATTAATGTGACAGGCCTCAGTGCAAAGCAAATCAATTAAACAGGAGCAATCACTATAGTCTGGATAACAGCCTTTTAAGAATGTTTGCATGTGACAAGTAGGTCCTGGAATCCTGGCCTCCGCGCCGGGACCTGACAGGTCAAGAAAAGCGGCGTGAAACAAAAGCACCTTCCAACCATCATCTCCCCTTTTTACCTGTCACATCCACTCGGCCCGTCTGGCGGCTGACACGGCGCGCCCTGCTGCCACGAGGTGAATTTTCGTGTCATGTCGAAGGAATTTCTTTTTCAATTTTTTTGACAATATAATGCCGCAGTTATCAAGCGTTTCCTTTTTTTTTTTGAGTCATATGTCAGCGGCTCGTGCACCTGAGATCGGGTCGCATTTGGAATAGTTTCCAGTTGTTTCTCGTATTCGTCTCTGAGAAGACAATAATGAGACTTACCTTCATGCAGCGAGGGTCATTTTTCCAATGCGTGTCTGTAAAACTCCAAGGTGTCTGCAAAATAAAAGATTTCACACGTTTACTTTCACATCACCGAGAACAAATAGAATTTAAACTAACCGCCAGAGTCCAAAATGGAGGGATTGATCTTTATCAACCATAGAACAAGACCTCATGCGTTTAACCAGCCTTATAAAGCATTTCATCCACTGAACCTCCACTGAGGACGTTGTGTTTTCACCAATTGGTGTGTCTCTTTGGTTTTTGTTGATGTCACCATCGGGTTTACACAAAAACCACCTGATCGACTTTAATGTAGGGAGTCTGTTTTGTGCCAGGAGATACCGTTCACGTTTGGATCCGAACAGAAGGACGGGTTTAAGACCTTTTCTACTTATTAGAAAATTTTGAACCTGAGCTACAAAAGCAGAAACTCACATTTTGGAGTGGCTCCAGATAAATGATGATTAAATTAAAAATGTGACTTTTTTTTAAGTCAAGGGGAAGAGGAAGCATTTGATTTTGAACAGAGATCTTAGTTCTCTATCGTCCTTCTCCTCAAACGACGAACGCTGAAGGTCTCCAAATAATGCTGAGTTCAGTCTCTCATTCCGCTCTTTGAAAACATTCATAGAAAGCTAAAATAAAACTTTTTCCTTTCAGGACATAAAAACAGTTGAGTTTCCTGAGTTTGAATGACAAGGACAAGCAACCAGACAATGGAATAACCAAGCCCAAAAAAACTACATACAATAAAAATTAAATATATTTCTTTTAATATTTTTCTGGAAATGTGTCAATTGTGATTTATTTCATTCATAAATATGGATATTGGCGATAAACTGGTTTTGAATTGGAGTGTATAAAAAAAACTAGCATTTTCTTAAAACTGATTGAATAATTCATGAAAAAATAAGACCGCCGAGCAACTTTTGAGGAAACAAAAAAAAAGTCTATTCATGGAAATATTAATAATTAAAACTACAGTAAAGTCCAGTTTTTTTTCTGCACTGTCCCTGACTGCAGGCTTTTCCAGCCCTGCTCGTGTTTCCGTGGAGTCCGGGTGATTCATAAACGTGTCCTTGTGTGAAATAATAGCAGGAGATATCAAGCTTTCTGTTTAAAAGTAATGAATTACCGGCGACGGGAAAATGTGCAGCCATTTAAGGCAAAAAGCAGAGAGTTTGGTGTCTGCAGCAGCTCGCCATCCATCACGTCCACAATAAAGGAGTTTTTGCCTGACGGTCGAAATTTATGGTCGCCCTTCTCTGCCCTAATAACTCACCGCGCCGCGTCACAGCCTGACAGCCGTTGCCGAAAACAGCCCCCCTGTTATCAATCAAAAAACACTTGCATATGTTTAACTTTCGCCTGATCAGCAAGACATTTATAGGCTATTGAGTAATAAGATAAGTGGCTCTATTTCGATTGGAATAATGATTAATGGCAGCAGCAAGGACGGATTTCTGGCACGACGGGAAAGGCAGAGAAATACTTTTGAATTTCCAAAACAAGAAAAAAATGTATAAAGATGACACCTTAATAAATAGAAGCCCTCAGCGGGATGAAGGATCTGTTATCTCCAATCAAATTACAGCTTTACAAGGCCAACGTGACGGAGCAGTGAGGGAGACGCGCCTCTCCTCTGCACCTCTCATTGATTCACCTTACAATAGTTGGCTCTGACTGGGAAGAGGCAAAAGAAAAAATCCTGCTCGACAGCTGACAGATCGCTGAAGGACAGGGAGCTGACAGGTGACGGGCGGCGTGATTGAGAGACACAAAATGTGAAACATGCCGATGGATTTCGAAAAAGCCTTCAAGGCTTTGGAGTTACTCATTAAGGAGACGGTGTTGTGTTCTGGTCTCCTTTGCACTCAACTGTCAATCAGACGAGACTCAAACGATGTCTCCTGATTGTAATATTCAAAGAAAATGAGTCTAAGTTAGAAACGGGGGCGTGGACGCGTCACCCCGGGGGTGGCACGGCTGGACAAATAACCTGTGATGCTTTCTGAATTGAATATAGATTCAAATCCATTGTGTGTGGGGTTTTTTTTTGTGTGTGCTTTGGTCGTTTTTTACTCTCTTATTGTTGTCTTAAAAACCACACAGGACGCAGGGGCGGCGCATGCGTCCGAGCGCCATTTACGCAAAGACGCATATAAAAGTCAAAGTGAAAGCTTTCCGGTGTGATATACACACCCATGTGAGGAGGACGCGTCACGTTCGCCCTCAGATCACCACGGGATCTCATTCTGATAGGGAGGCGGCTGTGATCTGCGGACTAATTCAGAGGAGGCGGAGGCGGAGTGATCTCTCCTGCCCACACTAACCGACTGCGCTCTCGGACCTGCAGCCACACTGTCTGAGCGGCGCCGGGGATGAAACGCGTGGACTCTGCCCACACTCAGCGCGTCTCTTTTCGGGATTTGTTGCTTTTCTCTCTGGCTTCAACCGTCTGAGCGGGGGCTCTCTCTACCCTACACATGTATTTCTTTACAATTTCCACGAGAATTGGGTCATGAGCACATCGCCCACGGTCTCTGTCCTGAGAAATAGCACCAATCCAGCGTGGGAGAGCGGCTCATCTGGGGAGAAGGGCGCAGCGAAGATCGACCAGCCATCCGTCCACAACCCCGTCTCTCCCGCAGACCCTTCTCGCCAAGCCAGTCGTCTTCCCATCAAGGTTTTGAAAATGCTCACGGCTCGGGCAGGACACCTTTTACACCCGGAGTACCTCCAGCCTTTACCGTCCACCCCTGTCAGCCCCATCGAGGTGAGTACCCCCCCGCGGTGTCCGTGAAAACGGTTGCGCACCGATGCCCTCGTGTCCCCGGACACCAAGGTGTCCAACCCGCAGGTCGGGATGGATGTCGTGGACAAATTTAGGTCAAAAACAAGGCGAACCTGATTTTGTTCCCTTGTGTACTTGACCGCTTCAGCAACCTCTAATTTCAGCAGTTTCCAGTTGCTTCTCGTCATTTTGGGGATAATTATGAGTTCGTCTCCTGAGAAATTATACAATGGGAGACGCATTTTAAAATTAACGACATTGTTCTCGTAGATTCACGTTAATGTAACGTTTCATCACGTATCAGCCCCTTTCTACGTCCATCTCTAAGGCGAGTTGTTTTGAGATAACTTTATGCGCAATGCGTAAACTGCGCGGAGATGAAACTCGACGTGTTGTTGGTGTTTTGCTGGAAATTTCATTAACTCTTGTTTTGTTTTGCTCATTCGCAGCTGGATGCCAAGAAAAGTCCCCTGGCTCTCTTGGCCCAGACCTGCTCCCAGATCGGCAAACCGGACCCGCCGTCTTCCTCCAAACTGTCCTCCGTGACCTCCAATGGATCTAGTGACAAGGAGACCAAATCCGGTCCGCTAAAAATGAGCGACATCGGAGCCGATGACAAGTCCAGCTTCAAACCTTACTCCAAATCGTCGGAGAAGAAGGACTCGAGCAGCAGCAGCCTCTGTGGAGATAAAAACAGTTTCCGAGTGCCTAGCGCCACCTGCCAGCCGTTCACCCCCAGGACAGGCAGCCCCAGCTCCTGCACCTCCGTCTCTCCACTGCCGGCTGACGGCAAAGCGGGGGACAAGGAGGACAAGAAGGAGTCTGATAGCAATAAAACCAGCGCGCAGGAGAGCAACGGCAGCCATAGGATAAGTGGAATAACGTCCGATGGTGGCCAACACCAGGAGAACACCTCTGGATCCAAAACCGCCACATCAGACTCGCCATCCGTGACCTCCTCCTCCTCGTCCGTCCTCGGATCTGGACTGGTGGCCCCGGTTTCCCCCTATAAACCGGGCCACACGGTTTTCCCCTTGCCACCTGCTGGCATTTCCTATCCTGGGAGTTTAGCGGGGGCCTACGCGGGTTACGCACAGCCGTTCCTGCCTCCTGGAATGACCCTTGACCCCACCAAATCCAGCAGCCAGCTGCTCAGCGCGCAGTTCGCCGCCGCCAGCTCTCTGGGATGCAGTAAAGCGGGAACCAGCCCCATCGCCGGTGCGTCCCCGCCGTCCCTCATGTCGGCCAGCCTGTGCCGGGACCCGTACTGCCTGAGCTACCACTGCACCAGCCACCTGTCCGCGTCCGGCGCCGCGAACTGCGCGCATGACTCTGCGGCGGCCGCTGCGCTCAAATCCGGATACCCGCTCATGTACCCGACGCACCCGCTGCACGGCGTGCACTCCTCGACCCCGGCGTTCAGCGGACACCCGCTGTACCCCTACGGGTTCGTGCTGCCCAACGACCCCCTCCCGCATGTGTGTAACTGGGTGTCGGCGAACGGACCGTGCGATAAGCGCTTTTCCTCCTCGGAGGAGCTCCTCAGCCACTTGCGGACTCACACGGCTTTCGCCGGCACGGAGAAGCTGATGTCCGGGTACCCGGGCTCCTCTTCTCTCGCCAACGCCGCCGCCGCCGCCGCCGCCATGGCTTGTCACATGCATATCCCCCCCAACGGGAGCCCGGGCAGCCCCGGCACGCTGGCCCTCCGGGGCCCACATCACCCCCTCGGACTGAGCAGCCGATATCACCCCTATTCAAAGAGCCCGCTGCCCACCCCTGGGGCGCCGGTGCCCGTACCGGCGGCCACGGGGGCCTATTACTCCCCCTACGCGTTGTATGGACAGAGACTGACAACAGCCACGGCCTTAGGATACCAGTAAAGAATTATACATTTATAACGGAGATTTAGGCCCAATGAGTTTTATATTGTACCTCATGCAGGGACTGGATCCGTGTGGGGATCAGTGTATTTATTTGCGATAGCTTCAAGCGTGACTAAAATAATAAAAAAAATAATATAACTTTGAAAAGACTCGATGTGCATTATTTTACAGAGCGGATCTATTTTCATGCCGGTTTAAACGGGACCTCTGAGTGGGCCTGGTGTGGATTTTATTCCCAGTGAAATGTTTCTGATCAGGCGGATGAGAGGACCGCTGATCAGAGTGATCAGAATGACTGACGTGGAAAAGTCATTGATTTCTTTTGAGGGGAGCGACAGGATTCGTGACGTGCTGGTGGGGTTTTTTTCAGTTTTGCAAATTTATTTATTTTTATGAATTAATCATAAAATCTGATATGACAACAGAAAAGGAATTCTTACATTTTAATTATTTTATTTTTTTTGTTAATTTGTCTGCAAAGATTGTGAAAGATTTTTAAAGAAATTATATGATTTATTTAGCTGATCATTTTGGTTTTGAGGCTTCAGAAAAAAATTTTTTTGAGACACTGAGTTTTGCAAAAGTCTTACAAACGTAGGACTGGTATTTCACTGCTCATTCTTTGTTTATTTTTAATCTTTAAATGAAATAGCTCAGAAATCTTTGCATGCATTGATTTTCTGCTTTACTAATCTGTGGCGACCAGAGGCTAATGCTACATACAGGCCCTGGTACTGCAGCTCCAGTGCAGTGAGGCGGTTTTCATGCATTATCTCACCAGAACATGTTGAATCTTCTCATCCCAGGTCATGGATTACTGCTTGATTAAGGAAGACAAACGAGCTAGTGATATCAGAGGAGCTCACTGAACAGAGATTTACGGTGACACCAGATGTGGGACGTTTCCACAGCTTTTGTGATCGCAGTAATGAAGTCGGAGAGCATGAAATACAGCGAGGCCTAACTATTAAATCAACCCCTTAAAACGAGTCAGCTATGGTGTCGTTATCCATCCTCACTAAATCAGGCTCTGCTCCAGCAATGAAATCTCCATCATTAACGGTCAGACGCCACATTCATCTGATTCAGCCATCCTTCATGCAGATGAGGCCTAAACGCAGCCTGCTGATGGACGCTGATGGAGCATCCAACAAACCGTTCAGCATCACAACCAGTCAGCCATGGAGCCGGGCTGGATCACACGTCACGCGTCTTCATTCACAAACATTCATGTAAACAAACAGAATTCAAGGATTCAGGCTCTCACACGTGAAATTTACATTTGCTGGATTATTTGGCAGTTAGGGAACACATGGTTTAAATTACTTGAAAGTCAACAAATTCTTGGATTATTTACCTTTTTAGAAAAAAAAAATTTCATCAACTGAATGTGTCTATTTGATGGATTTTATATTTATTTATTTGTATTGTATAAAAAGTCACAGGAACACAGACCAAGGATTTATATTTTTAAGAAAAATTAGTAAGGAAATATTAAAGGTTCTCAGATAAAAAAAACTTCTAATAACTATAAATCCTTAAATATTTAAATGATAATTCTAAGAAGAATTAACGGTTAATAAACGATGTAATAAAATTTAATGGGATGCGAACAAACAACTGCATTCAACTTGAAGGTTCAGAATCGTCCTTAAATACGTTTATATATATATATACATATATATACATATATATATAACAGTTTTATAAAGAACTGTAAATGAGCTGCTTTATAATATATAATGATATATAATACACAATGTAATTTAATATGACGCTATGACGCTTCAACAACAATACTGTAGATCGTAGGGAAGAAACTTCATATAAACAAAAATTTTTTTTCCATCAGATTAAATTAAATGTTAAAAAATATTCACTTCAGGACTTTTTACAGTGGGTTCAAGACTTTTCCAGCAGGAATGCAGTGAATGATAATTAGAAATAAAAATAGAGATGCTTCTTCAGTCAGGAAGAACATTATAATATTAGAGATTCGTATTTGAATCAAGCAGCATAAAACTTTCATCCTCATGTAATTTCCTGACGTTGCACATTGTACGACGTGACTGAGATGTTGATGCTCCAATGATAAACTGTGTTTACAATATTAATCTGAATTTGAGCAGGAGAAATTAGTTCTTTGCCAGACAGTTATTCTCAGCAGCTATACTGCACATGGTAGACATTGTTCCGAGCCTCGTTGAAATTCACTTCAAACAATCACAAGTCGAGAAACGGGCTCAGTCTCTCAACAGGAAATCTACTGCAAATCATATTTTAAGCTTTGAAAGAATAGGCAAGTATTTTTTATTTTTTCAACAAACTGTCTTCTGAAGCAGAGCGAGAGTCTGAACCTTCATCTTTAGAACTCATATGTTTAAAGTGAAGGGCAGACGCTCCATCATACAGATAAAAGTCATTGTTAGCTCTGTTTATTGCATTAGCATCTCGGCGACCATCGTAAAGCCTGCGTCCGTCTTTGAAGTGGTAACAGCGGAGCTCCTTTTCTCGTATTTCATTGGGACACGAGGCACCCTGTGACCACAGGTTGAACGACGGGGCGGGCCCACCTGTTCGCCATGGAGACACATGGCCTTTCGCCTGAGGGGGCAGCGGGTCGGCCCGTAGATGTTAAAAACAGCCGCCTTTGCACAGCTGCACGCCACGTGTTGCTGTGGTCTGTTCTGGTGGATCGTGCAGGAACCAATCGCTGCTAGAAATGAGCTCATCCATCAAATTCTTCCATCATCCGTCTTTGATTCTCCTGTCCGCACGTGTTGTGGCCATATAATGAATTTAACACCGTTCTGTCAGCCGTTAATGATCCATGCAGGGGATTTCCTCATTGTTGCATAAACTTTCACTGATTTAAATAAATCTTCCTCAGTGCTTATATACACTGGCGAGGCGGGTGGATCTCTGTTTAGGAAAAACCGATGACCTTTATCCTGTTCAGTCAGCTGAGGAGTGTGTCTTCCATCTTCCAGGGAAACATGACGCGTTTATGTTTGCAGGAGAAAAGGCTTATGCTTCTCCAAACAAGCCCCATATTTATCGCCGCTCCATCATTTCCTCCCTTTGACAAGCAAAGTAAACAGTAGGAATGCAGAGTCGGAGCTGGGATTTTGCTGAGTTCGTTGACCTTTGGAGCGACTTCTGTCAACTCCAGTGAGGCTTCATAACATGTAGGAAGTGAGCTTGATCTCAATTCTATGATGGGAAACTAAGAAAAGGGGAATTTTCCCTCAGAGTGAGTCTGTCAACACAGAAAGCAAAGAGCGGCAGCGAGTTAAACAGTGGGCCCTTGTCTTTCAGCACTCAACATGCCCTATAATTTACACATCACTGACAGGGGCCATTTTGAAGCCTGTCACAGGCAGCAAACTTTTTGTCTGCAGACGTCTTGCTCGCTGCGAGCTCTGCTTGGGTCTGGGTGATTAATGACTTATGGCCTCATTGTGTGGAGGTGGCTAATTAACTACAGGCTGACTGAAGAGACACGCTATGAAAACCCTCCTCCGATAACCCCAACTTTTTCTCTCCTCGTCGTGGCATGTGGAAGCTCTTACTGACAAATTTGCAAGCGGCGGTCTCACATTGAGTAAGATGAATGGCCTCTGAGAACAGTAAACAGCCTTTAATTTAACAGTGTTTAAATGTATGACACACAGCTATTGTGCTCCTGCATCGTTCGTGCTCTCAGGTTGGGAAACGCAGCCAAAGTTGTTTTAAAATTACGCCTGTAATATTCATGGTGGGAGCTCTGGGTTCTGTGTGCTGGTGAACACGTGTTCATCGCCTCTTTAGGGTTCTGAAGCTCCTTCAGAGACAAAGACATCATCAGCAGACCAGGCTTCAATCCACTGAGAAAGCAGCCAATGAGACGACAAGCGGGTGAAAACAGTAACTGAAAATAATTTCACTTCTTACTCAGGATTTATCTAGAATACAGAAAATTTCACTTTATGAATCTGGACTGTGTGTGACCTTCTGAAAGTACAAAAGAACACAGAATTTGAATCGATACTAGATGCCACTGCCATGTCAAGAGATTAAATCATGAATGAAGTTAAGCCGCTGTGCCTTGTGAGTAAATGGCACAGACAGTGGAGACACACCTATGGTTTCTGCTGCTGGACGATCAATACAAGTGATATCATGAGTAACTTCCACATGAACTGCAGTTGGCAAAGATGGTTCTGACATCATTACTTTAAAGTTAAGAACATATTTTTAGTTTGTGGACAGATAGAGTTCAGCCCAAAGGAAAAATCAGTCCATTTTGTTGGTGGTCCAGATCATAATCTGGATATAGCCTCTTTTTAAAGATTCTTTACCATTGTGGGGTAATTAACAGATTTTCTCTATGAACTTCATGGATAATGTCAACAATGACATCACCATCAGATCCAGCACAAATTAGAGACTGATCAGTATCAGTCATAATGTGGATCTAGTGATGCAGAATGAATTTACAGACTCACAGATTTACTTTGACATAACAAATAATGATCCAGACTGACCCCAGATCAGATTAGGACTGACCCAGTCACATGTTAAATTGATCTTCTAATGTTCCCCATCTATATCCAGGTAAAAACCTCCATCAGTAATCCAGTTTTTCCAGAATGACCATCGGACTAATAATGAGACCTATGTGATCCAGATTCTGGGATCAGGTTTTCAAGGTCCAGGAGTCACATGATGAGGATCAGCCTATCAAAAGGACTAGCTTTAAATTAAATGACATCATGAGGAAACTGAGCTGCCTTGGCGGAGCTTTGCTGTCTGGCTGATGTCTAGTTGTGTTTAATTTCTCCCAGTTCAGATGTCTGATGGTAATCTACACATCATTAGACCAATTAGACACACATACAGCGATATGCAACCGCCCTCCTCTTCCTCCCCCACCTGCTCTGCCTACTCCTCCTCAGTTAAAGGTGGCTACATTTCTCAAATGCACGCAGATGGCGTTGTTAGAGACAGTGGTGCTGAGAAGAAGACAGGAGGCCCAGCTGGAGGTGGAGGAAATGAACCAGGTTGGATCGGATCAGATATGAGTTCATCAGAGGAACAGACAAGGTGAGATGTTCTGGAGACAAAGCTAGAGAGAATAGACTCAGATGGTCTGGACACGTCCAGAAGAGAGAATGGTGAGGATGTTGGTGAAAGGGTGATGAGGATGGAGCTACCAGGAAAGAGGAAGACCAAAGAGAAGGTGGATGCATGTAGTGCGGAAGACATGAGGGCAATTGGTGTTGAATGAAGAAGACAGGCTGGCATGGAAAAGGACCACACGCTGTGGAGACGCCGAACAGGACACGCCCAAAGGAGAAGAAGAGGAGGCACATGGAGTTGTTGATGGGACAAAAATTATGAAGACAAAATTTAAATAAAACGAGGAATATTGCACTCTGATTGGTTGACCTCAGACCATGCATCATTCAAACAGAGATGGAGACACTCTTCATTAAATTACATGGTATTTTTTTAGATTACAGCATTTTCCGTACTACAAGGCGCACTGGACTATAAGGCGCACCCTCAATAATTTGTTTTATAATTTATTTCATATATAAGGCGCTCCGGATTATAAGGCGCACACAATAAAAATAAAATGTATTTGATAAATAGCAGCGGCTGTAGTTGCGCAATCCGTCCACTAGATAGAGCCGTGCTGCTCAGACAGTCATGATTGCATTCATGACTTCCTGACTACCTTTGAATGGCCCCTGTTGTTATGTCAATAAGACATTCTGAGCCTCATCAAGGAAACCTGATCACTTGATCACTTTGCCATCTTAGAAAGAAGTCAACACGCATATTAAAAACCTGACATTAAAAACTGGTTAAATTCATTACGAGTGCAGTCAGTGCGAACAGAGCGGATTATTTCCTGATCTGAAGTTAGAAGCAGATATTTAAGCTCCGACGTTCGTCTTCGTTTATTAATTAAATATTGTTTCGATCGATCGGTAGTCCAGTCGGAGGTGAGCTGCAGCTATTTGCTGCTGTGTGTCCTAAACAATTTTTTAACTAGTTTTTAATGTCAGGCTGATAATTCACTGTCAAATGTGACGCTGTTTTACTCCTATAACTGACTTTAACGTCGGTGTCTCACCGCCGTGAATCTCACCGCACGTCGCTGAAGACAGAATACACAAGCCTGAACCCGCCCCTCCACCGCCCCCCCAGAGCTATCAACTACATTTGTAAATCAATTGCAGTACAGTAGACACCTTTGTCTAGCAGTGACTCTGCTCTTGAAATTTCAGAAAAGGCTGGAAGTTCATCTTTGAGGGTCTTTAATTCACCTTTATGCCAGTTTCTCCGTGTGTTTCCACAGACTAATAGAATGGACAGTCACTAGATTCCAGATGACACCACAATGGCATTTTTAAGACCAATTGAGTTTAAAGTGGGTTATTTCTGACACCAGATAGTTAGAAATACTGAGATCAGTCAGTCAGTCAGACTTTATTAATAGAATTGTTGAAAGTTCCTTATGTTTTGCTGTAATCACCAGTGCTCCTACAGTCTGCTCTACCGTCTGAGAGCAGCTCAGTCAGAGCCGGGACTTCGGTGACGCCCCTTGACTACCGTTGTTAGGGGGCGTGGGCCTGAGTGCCTTGTGAGGGGGCGCCTCTGGTGGCGGAGTGCGGCATGACAGGCGGCCAGACTGCCGGCTTTTTTTCAGCGACCATGTTTTAAACCAATATTAATATGAATATTAATCCATATATAAGACGCACTGGATTATAAGGCGCACTTCGGGTTTATGAGAAAATTTTAGGCTTTCAGGTGCGCCTTATAGTGCGGAAAATATGGTATTTAAATAAAGCTTTAAGTCGGACACTAATTATTTAAAAAAACATGTTTTCTTTAAGGTCAGCAGCCCCTCCTATAACACACCCCCCCTCCACTTACTCACCCCTCTCATTATTGGGTTTGTTAACCTCCTGTATTGCCATGTTTGCATTCATGTTGACAGGCCAACTTAATCAAGTTACCATCGAACTCGTGAGCTTCGCCCGCCGCGACACTTTTAGTGCCAGAATTATTGCTTTGACCTATGAGAGGAAATCTACTGTGGAAACAAGTCAGTGTAAAAAACATATTCACCACAGCGGTGACAAAGACGGAAAATCGCTGCTCCTTCAATAACATTTTGAATGAAAAATGCCACAAAAGCCCAACGTGGTGCAAAATGCATGATGCCAGCTGGCAGACCATTACAGGTGATGGACATTTCACTTACCTAAGACAAACATGACAGACTGCCATTCATTAATATACAGGAGGGCCGGCAGGATCGAGCCTGCCATCTGGTTAAATCGACAGAGGAATCTACAGATCGTGATTAGGGCTGAGGAGCAGAGTTTCTCTTTAATCTTTTCCGTCTTTTTTTCAGAAAAAAAAAACAGATTTCCATCTGCACCATGTGTCACATCGTTTTACTTTAAGACAAATGGACTGTTTCTGTACGATCCAGAATTAGATCAGCAGAGAAGAATCAATCTCGCGTAAGGCCTGGGAAAAGAATATCCTCTTCCTGTCTTCAGCATCTCACCTCACACTTTTCACTGCATGACATCAGCATTCCCCTCATGATGCTCATCATCAGCATCACCCCCCCCCAGACTAAAGATGAACATGAAAACTGGTCTTAATATAGTGGCTCCCTGTGGCGCCCCACAACAGATGGCGACCCGTGAGGAGATGTGGACTAAAATCCACACTGAAGACAAAATACAAGTCATCCTGTCTGCAAATTAGTGAGATGATTCAACTGTCAGTCGCCAGTCTCCTGTGACGGTCGCCGTCCCCCCCCCTCGCCCCAACCCCTCCATTACAGGAGCAGCTATGCTTTCAATGCACGACAAAAGGGAAATGGGTGCATGTTTTTTTATAGAGACCTGTCTGTCAGCTGGCTCTCAAGTCATAACAAATCACCGGCACTCAGCTGAGCCTGAACATTCAGGGCGTCAGGAGGAAGACGGATGACCTGCAGGCCTTTGAAGTGCGCTGGCAGTTCAGATGGCTCGGCGGCGCTGACAGAGAAATATACACAACAGAGCAACCAATAATGAGAACATTAAACATTCCAGCCACCTGACAGTCTGACAAAAGCAGCCTGGCCCTGCATCAATCATCTTCTGAGACGTAACCTTGACAATTAGTCCCCTCTGATACTCCCTGTAACCCCCACGTCTGCACTGCAGCATGACTCCACTTAAGCAGAAACAGTTTAATTCCGAATTCTGATTAAGGCGAGATGGAGATGGTGATGAATCGCTTCAGAGTGGAGTAAAGTAATGGCTCTCCCAGGATGGATGAAAATAGAAAAATAGAACAATGCAGGCGAAGAAGTTGAAAAGTATCCAGCCCTATGTTTATGGATCTGCCTGCTCCAATATGTGTTTTAATGACACCCCAGGGGCGTTTAGCAGCTATATAAATACTTGTAGTGGAGCCAGCTTACGTTTCCACATAACTGAAGGCACAGATCAGCATAAAGCATGAGCGGTTCTCTAATGCAAGCCTAACGAGGTTACATATCTTACATCTGTATCTGTGTAAACATGAGCTAAACGTCAAAACGCTATAAATTCTGCTCACTCAAGACTTCTTACAGTTAATGCTCTAAAAACATAACTTCAGTTTGAGCGACCTCCTCATTAGCCGAGCAGACTATTCCTCAGATCCAAATGCCGTTGACCCTCCAAAAACAGCCAGGGGCCACGTTGTCATCACTCCAACTATGTAGTTGCTGTATGACAAATGAGCCACGTGAAACGACATTTCCCCTTTGTCTTCACACCTGTACAGAAAAAAAGCAAAACATCTGACAGATGGATGGATAGCAGAGTCCCAAAATTACAGTCACTCCCCTTGTGTTCGGCGATATGCAAAGAGCAGGGGCCACTCAATGTTTCCAAAAACTACCTGAGACGGGGCAGCAGTTCTGAGGCCTGAGGATGATGAATGACTTTGCTAACCCTGTGGGACTGCAGACCCAAATGAGGATGGAGCTAATTGCCGTGCGAAATGCTTTGGCATGAATGGAAAGAAAATGCAGGAGAGCCGCGGCCAAAAAAAAAAAGTAGAGGCCCCGACTGCTCTGAACTCCTCGCCGGCTTTTGCTTACAAGAGTTCACTCTCTGTCCATAAATCACAGACTGCTTACAGCTGAAACTGCCCTGAGTCATCAACATGCAATAGACTGAGTGACAGATTCCATCCTGACTACATTAGCCCCCAGTTCAAACGAGGCTCCTTTTTTTAAAACTGCTCTACCATCTTGAGCCTCGCAGGAAATGAAAACCAGATGTCTGAGGATAGCCGTGTATAACATAATGCTGAGCTCATACAGAGAAGACACAGGAGTGGAACGTCTGTACATTATTGAAGGAAATGACGGGGGGTCAATTTGAGGTATCCTGGGTTTGCGGAATCCTTCAAACGCTGCTTCAGATAGGGCTTTATCCCGGGGCTGTGATCTGCAGAGCATTACTCATCTTCAGCTGACGGGACACCTGAAACGTGCTTTCATTCGGATACTCCCAAACGTGAGCGCAAATCACTAATCATTCCTGGCTACAGTGCTCAAAGCAACGCACCCCCCCCCCGCCCCCTGTGCTCCAGAAATGTACATGTCTTATATGATAAGGAAAAGACACATTCTAATGGCATCACAGGATGTCACCAAAGATGACTTCACTTGTTTTCCAATTTTAGTCATTGTGTAATTTAGGGTTAGGGCGGATCGATGACAGCTGACAGTCTCTGAAATTACAACATCATGTTTGAAGCTTTCAGAACAGAATAATAAATGATCACAGATGTCTCTCAGAGGAGCAGGGTTAGCGTCAGCTCAAGAAAGACAGATTTAATATCATCAATGTTAGATCGTATTTCTGTAGTTCACATTTTTGCTGCCATCCACGCTGATGCTAACGCCAGCTCATCTGCTTTCAGGTACCTAGCTTGTTTAAAGGTTAGCATTCATTCAGTGTTCATGACAGCAGTCGGAGAACTCAAACCTCAACCAAGGCAGCTCAGTTTCTCTGTGATGGCACGGTAGTTATAAGTAACAGCCTGACAGTAGTCTGATGTCATTTTTATCCAAGCATTGCAGGATTTATCCATGAAGATCTTACATTCACTCTGGTCCCATAATGTACCGTAAAGTTTAAATACATTCTGGATCCAGATGAAGATTTGGATCAGCAACAAAATCTCAAGGATTGTTCCGTTGGGCCGTACCTTACGTTTCTAAAAGGTTTCATCACTATCTGTTCTTTCTGAGTAATCCTGTTGACAGACAAATGTTGTAAAAATCCTCCTTGGTAAAGCTAGTCAGTGTCTCACTGATGCCTTACAGAGATGAGATGTTCAGGAGGCGGAGTTTCTGCTGATTTAACCTCCAGATAAAGATCCAGATGTCCAAAGACTCACATCCTTCATTATCTTTACTTAGAAACATGAATCAAATGACAAACATCTACAAAGGTGAAACAAAACGAAGTAGCTGGAAATGTCGTAATGTCTGTTCATCTGGCCCGCGGCCGGTGGATAGGGAAAACTTTGAGATAGCCAGCCAACTTGTTTCAACCTTCAAAGGCTCAACACAATTTAGAGACATGCAGTTCAGAGATGGAGGCACGATAAAACCCAGCACAGCCAATCAATCAATCAATCAATCAATCAAACTGTATTTATATGGTACCTCTAACATGATTTATATGTCAAGTGAGGACATAAAAGACAAAAAAGGGTGTAGAGCCAAAGCAGACTGATAGTTAAGATAGGAAAGATGAATGATAAGAGATAAAACATACAAAAGAAAAATCAAATAATGTGATAGTGCTCATCATAACAGTAATAAATCAAATCAAGAACAATAATAAAATATAACAAATACTGATACTCAACAGTAAAATCTTGGACTTATTACTATTATTCAATTACAAAATGATAAATCAGTGCTTAAAAAGGTAGACTGAATAAATGTTTTTAGTTTATGTCAGATGCTGAGGTTGTCATCAAGGCAACAGTAATGGGACTGACTATTATCAGGAAGCAGTGAAGCCAATCAAATTTGAGCATCCACCCAGCATCAGAGGAGGCATCCTCGGCTGAAGACGCGCAAATGTTTTTCACCTCTAATAAAACATTTAAAAATCAAAAAATGAAATGACAATCAGGCAATCAGCACATATCACATAATGGAACGTAATTATCACGTGATCCGAAATCAGTTTGGTTCCAGGGAGCTCAGATATATTTATTTCCATGGAGGTAGAGCGTACAGCTTTACCAGCTGTTGGCTCACGACCGTCACTATCAGCATGATCAAGTTTCCCTTTTGTAATGTATAATTTAAAGGCCATCAGAATGAAAGGGGAACAACAGAAAGCTGCCCTACAGCAACAAATGGCTGCAGAACAGTGGAAAGCAATTTAGTGCAAACTAAGCTTTCAATTTGATTAATGCACATTTATCTGAGGAATCTTTAACTCACAATAGTTTCCTTATGCAAACTGCACTTAATTACATATACAGTATATATATATTTGGGTTTTTTTACACCCATCAAGCTGAAAATGTTCCCACCTGCCCCAAACCTGCAGGGTTTATTATTTGTGATTTTATTTTATGAGCAAAGCTGGTGGTGACTCATTTTAATTCAATTGCGTGGACTGGAGGAACAATCTGTTTTTCATGTTCTCCAGCTCCAGCTGAAAATACCTACACTGTTCTCACAGCTAATATATTAAGCAGTAAATGCTTGAGCAGATGTTGCAGGGTCAGCGGGGAGGTCCGGGGCCTGTACAGCATTCAATATTTATTGGACGAGTTCAGAAGGCAATGACATGAGCCGTCTCCTTTTCTGATAAATCACGTTTTACATACAGGTAGAAGCCAGGGTTTGCTCTACCTTCCTAGAAACACCTTTCGCAATTTGTCGCCTGCTAAATCATCACAGAGACTCCATTCTCTCAGGTGTTTCCACCTCTAGCAACGTCAATCTGGGGGAAACCTCTTAGAAAAGCTGCTCAACTTTCTCCAACGTGCTGGGGATCTTTTATTTGTGTTTGCTTTGCAGTCGTTCGCTGAGATCAAAGCCGGTGCTTAAGGCCTCGGCGTCGGCGCGAGACATTGATGACATCTCCCATTCACACCGCGACTTCTCCTCACATCTCGCATGCACTCAGTCGTCACATCACACAACAAAGAGAGACGCCCCGAGTTATCATCCATCAAACCGAGCCTTTTATGGCCCATCAAAAGACAATGAACTGCCAGAGTGAAAGGAGTGTTTGCAACGTGAAGTGACAGCGAATACTCCAGACACAGATTAAACAGCGTTGGAAATGAGAGAGCTACATAGTGTTTGGGTAATTTGGGAGAATTAGACGTTATGATTCATCTTTATGAAGGGAAAGGAGCTGAGATATGAGCGCAGCACGGCGCCTCGCTCTGATAGTTCAGGCATCTCAATTTACTCTGGTTTTGAGGAATAGGCTTCATATGGTTACGCAGGGAAACATTTCAAACGTCGTCAAATGTCTTTAGCGTCCCAGCTCTAAGGTATGAGCTACATGTTGAGATATAAAACAGGCGCACTCCCTCATTTATTCCAGCTGCTATCAAAGCAAAGGAGGTTTAGGAATAGAGGGCTACTGGCAGCACCGTCCATCGCTGTGTGCAAACCAAGACTGGCAGCATAAACCATCCTCGGTTCTTTGTAGGTTATCTCTCATGGATTATTCCTCTTAAGTCAACCATCAAGCTCTGTGGGTGCAGCGGCGTACTGTATACAGAGTGCGGCGTACGTTTTGGCTCGGGCCAAATGAAACGAGACCCCCTCGTGATTACACCCTATCCCGTCTGTGTCTCATCTGTTGTGACAGCAGAAACTCCCCGTAGAAACCAGGTGCTAGGACTTGTACTGGCTCGGACACTCGATAGGCTTCAGGCTTTTAGTGGAGGCCTTGTGAGAAAGTCTCCAGAGAGGCTGCTGAGAACACTGAAAATCCTCATCACTAAATATACAGACACGTTTCTGCTAACTGAACGGAAACAGACGGCTAGCAGCTGTAGAGTTCTTTAAACCGGATGTGCTCAGAGGGGGAAGAGGCTTGAGCTCAGTCCGTTTGGAATCCAGCAGAATCTTAAAAACCAGGGAATAGTTGAAAGTAAAGTCCAATAAATGTTGGAGGGATCTGTTAAGAGCAGATCCAGATTTATTAAAAACATTATAAGATTGTACATGATGTTACCACTACTGCACTCGCTTATTACCCTGTAATAATTACACCCCCCGCCCCCCGAGGAGGTACTGCTTCTGACTGCTGCCTGTTTTCTGGAAGGACAACGAAAGAAGAATGGATGAATGCCCAGTAAAGTTGGCTGAAGGATTGGTCCAAAAAAAAAACCCAATAATTATTAGTTCAAATATGAATACCTGGAAAAAATTTGGAGATTTTGTTTGAGCGTTATTCTTTTTGCCTCCACCAATGAGGTGAGCTGTTAAACAGCATTAGCACGTCTGGCTTTCACCGATCCTGAAACTTGGTGCTATGGTTGGGAAAAACACCTTTAATTATGGAGCAGATCTGGTTTCCAATAGAGTTTCAGCCACTGGGAAGGGACTGATGTTTGTTTGTGTTGTTGTGGGGGGGGGGGGTACATCTTTAACAAGCTGTTTTTTCGTATTTCGAATCACCCCGTTCATGTGTACAGGATCCCCTCACCGGGGACCAGTGTACTGGTCTTTGCGGCGGCTCTGGACCTTGATGTTCTTTTTGCATTTTGCGACGCACGGCGGAAGCGCAGATGGAGGGATTACACCTCTGGAACATCTTAATCAGGTTTATCGCTCCATCGTGTTGGATCTCAACCCGTTTGAGGGATGCTGTCAAACCTCTTTGCGCATGTTCTTGATCGAATCGACGCACTCTGCTGAAGACATACAAGAAAATAGTTCTAATTATGATGCTATCTGGGTTTGTAATCCCCTTCAGGAATAATTGAAAATATACTTAATTAGCAGTTTCATTAAAAGCTTCAGTGACTAATGTGCAGTTGTTGCTTCTCTTCTGTCAGCCATTCCATGTAATTGTTATAATATATGTTGTTCTAGGTGGGAGGGATTAGAAAAATACAGTTTATGGCATATCACCTGAACACAGCACTTTGAGCATGAAGGTAGGCATTATTAAGAATAAATGGATTATCTGGGAAACCGGCATAAATGACTCAATAAAACTGTTAAGCAGGCAGCCAGCCAGTGGTGGCCGACATGATTAATGGCTGGCGTTCCAAGATTGGATTTATTTTGTCTTTTATTTCTCCTTTAATGACTTGCCGCAAACACCACTCTTAATATATCGCCCGTGTTCCCAGATTACCGCTGACTAATGAGGATTCAAACTGGCCGTTATCTACATTAATGTCTTTTTATTTGAAAAGTCAATACCGCCCGTGTGTGAGGAATATTCTAGCGAGAGCGACTTGCGTGAGCTTCCCAATTAAACCAGTTTTGGAAAGCATTATGGCGTTTATACGAGTACAGGCTGCACCGTTGTATTTATATATTTCTTGAAATTACTCATTCAAATAAGTAGAAGATTTTGCATTTCCATTCATCAACCGCATCTACTTGTAAATATATTTACAATCCCTCCACGTTCATCTGAATTATTAAACGACTCCAAGAGTGTGTTGTCACCTATTTCCTCCACAGAGAATCAATGCTGTGCATTTGTGGGATAAATGAAGCTATACTTTACATGTTGCTGTTTTAAAAGCGGTTTGGCGGTACAGTATATTCTAGGTGGAGGGCTCTCAGAAGGGCCTGTGCCGAAGCAGGAGGCATAGCTCAATTTAATGAAAGAGTCCGACTCAGTAATGACCCCAGTGATTCATATATCTGTAAAGAAAATCAATCCCACATCAGCTAAGTGCAGAAACGGGATCTTTTGTGGCCTTAAATCTTGACATGGGGCAATATAAGATAAACTGTAGGTTACATTAAAGTGGAACACGTCGTTGATGTGCAGAACAAGACAGATGAAGTTCATTACAGAACCGAAAACAGGTATGAAGACAAAACATTGACTCCAATAACGGGCTGTGGAGGGAATGTAAATCGCAGACCCAAGGCAGTGCTTTGTCAGACTGGACTGTTGTGCCACCACACTGTTGTTCTTTCCAGCAATGATTTAACACAGCCGAGCACGACTAGATGGCACCCGAGAGACGACTTGATTTTCATGTTTGCCAATCTCCCTCTATACCTGCCCGCCGTGGCCATAAATACACTTTTATGCCTCCCGGAGAAATGCTTAAAGAAGCAGTTTGTCCAAGTCCTGCATGGACTTACATGGCAATATTCTTGATTGATGATGGCGGCAAAGTTTAGAAGACGCCCCCGGAGAGGTTTCCAATCTCATTTGTTTGGGAGTTTTACATTTGAGAATAATTCCTGCTCGGCTGCACTGATGTGGGTTTCGTCTGCTCATCTTCTGTTGCCACGGCTCGCTAATGAGGCCGAGCGCCGCCCCCCTCCGGTCACCTCAAAGGGCATTTTGGGAAGGGTTGCTGGGACAGAGGTCACTGTGAAATAGGAGTGTTTTACAAGATTTTAAAGGATCATCAGGAAACCTCTAACCTGCTTCGCCAACTGGTCTCAGTGAGCTAACTAATTTCAGGATCAAGACAAATTTATCTGCATCAAAACATCACATTCACTCAGAACTTTTTTAGCACTACTGCTAACAGATGAATAAACACGGCAGCAGAACTGTACCTCCCAGACTGAAGGAGTGAACAGCTTCTATGTCACCTGAACACCAACTGAACGTGTTGAGAACAAATCTCCTGAAGTATGCTTTAATTCTTGCTAGCTTAGCATCTTTGTGACTGCTACTGGAGGATCAGTGAATTCATGAAACCAAACACATGGATGCTTTCGTGTGATTTGTGATGATGAGCAGTAAAATGATGAAGACTCATTTCACCACCTGCTTAGGCCCCCCTCAGTCAACACCATACTGAGACTGACAAAGTGGGAGGTCTGTGTACAAAATGGAATGACCTCTCCAAAATAAAACCCAGCTGGGCTATACATGGAGCCCTTTAGCTTTTTCTGGAGTGACACCGTCCCACCCAGAGGCTCTACGCTCCCGTTCCAGAGCAAGGCAGTCGGTGCCGGCATACTACGTTGATATTAGCGATCGACATCCTGTTGAGGGGGATTAGTAGGAGTATGAGAACTCAAAGATCAGAGGACTCCCTTCAAGTAAAGATGACATCCTGTTCTTGTTTTCAAGCCCTAAACAGGATCTGACAACAGATCGTGAGGAATTCTTTGTTTTTTTGTCACCCAATCAAACAAAACACTGCTGAGAGATTATTCTTTCAACATGAAAATTACTTAGCAGGACAGAATGAGAAGATGCAAAAGATAAGGAGAAAAAGAAGACAAAACATTATGAAATTGTATATAATGAAAGGTGTTGAACAATGATTGGGAGTAAAATCAATTCAGCTTAAGACTTTTAAAACCTGAGAACTGAAAAAACATGGAAGCACATCAGACAAATAAGTCTGGGAACCAGTGCTGCAGAACAAAAAAAAAACCATACTGTATTTGATGTCATGAATGAATCCATCCTGACGCTTCCAGTATTCATTTTGATACCATCACATAATCTGTGCCAACGCCTATGGGGCAGAACAACGTCTGAATCAAATGGCTACCCGTAAGGACGCAGAGTTTGGAGTCGCATTACAGCGCCGTGTGCTTTCCCAGTCGATAACAGGACGATCGGTTGCAGTGACGCGTCTAGTTAGCGGGACGTTCTCGCCTTGGCCTTTATCGTAGCCCTGGGTTCATGAACCTGAAGCTAAACAGCCTCTGAATCATTAAATGTGAACGTCTGCATCTGACATAAGTGTCTTCATGCTGAAACAAGTCAGTAACTTACGCTAAGCTAAACACGTCTTTGTTCAAACTGGGACATCATATGCTGAGAGGGACGTATACTCCAGGGGTCAGAGGAACAATGGCCGCTTTAACAGCAGATTATCTGCTGCATTTGATGCTAATGCCAATTAGGATTATAGATGGATGTCTTCCTGCAGACACAGTCATGTGCCACGTCTAGAGGAGGAGGAAACAATCATTCCTCTTCAGACTGGATGCATTCAGCATAATCGTGTCTTGTGTCTGTGATGTGTTATAACTGTGTGACTAAACCAGAAAACAGCTGACATAAAGATCTGATTGTCCGTACATTAAACAATCGCAGCAATGACCTTTTGATTATTGATTTATATCGTCTGGTGTTCTGACATCCAGACGTGGGATTGCAAAAATGCACATGGAAGGTTTTATAACCATCAGACGATTAATCAGCTTTCCCTGCTATGAACCATCATCGTTATGTCATCCAACCTCTGCAAAAGAACTCATTCTTTTTCCACTTAAACACAGGCCCATCATGAATGCAAATGAAACTGGAGCAAGTCTCAGTGATCCGATGAGTTAATCTGTGCGTTGCAGAATAGGTTGCTCAGTAAAACAACTCTAATAGCTCAATTTCCACTCCTGAGCTTAAGGCAAATAGGATGCTCAATAAAAACATTGCACCAGCCCTCTCTGTTGTAAAAATCAATAGCTAGAGGACAAAGAACCTATACCCATCACTTAATTCTCTTATCAATGTGATTTAGAGGATGAGGATGATGTTAAATAACTGTAAATCCTTATCTTTGACTTTGTGGGTGGTTTATGGCAGTTTCAACAGCAGTTCAGAGACAGAATGTCCATACCTTCTGCCGGATACGCGATTTATAGCTTTATTACTCTTTGTCTAAAAGAGCAGAGAAACATATAATTGAAAGGGAGAGATAGCAGCTTGCCGGTGGGGGAGAACTGAACTGGAATCATCGTTGCCAGGGACATATCATAGCGACAGTTTTATGGCAGACGGGGTTGGATCGTTGTGTTTTGGGGGGCTTGTTTTTGACGAAACGAGTGAGATCCAATTTTCTGATTCATCCGCAAACGGTGTGAGTTTAGTATTCTAACGCCGGGCGTCAGGATGGCCTTTGTGAGGAGCTAGAGGTCAAGGGGAGGGCTGGAGGAGTTGAAGTCATGAGTTTGTGTTCATGCCGTCAAAGGCACACTCATATTTCTGCCCTCAGTGACAACAAGCCTATTGTTCTCCTGATAAGGCTTCAGTGTGCACAGTAATGGGAATTAAGCAGGACATAAGTCACGAAGAAATTGGGCGGCAGCAGATCAATAGATAGCGGTGAAGCCTCAGGGACCAGCAATGAAGAGGACCCCTTTGTTTGTCCCCTGGTGGTGGTGGTGGTGGTGGAGGGGGGGTCGCTTCAGAATTAACGGTGAAACCAGGAATAGGTTGAGACGGGGAAAGAACAGCCAGCAGAGTTCATCAACTGTATGTTTTTAAGAACAGTGGACGTCGTCATCGGGTCACGTCCAGCTGTCCGCTCTACATCTCCTGTTATTACAGCAAAAAAGACGACTTCCTTTAACCGTAAATTCTAAGTTGTCTCAGTCGGCGCCACGTTTTCAAACAGACGTCTGATAAAATCAAACGTTGAGTTTCAGTGGAGGAAGAATCATGACATCAAAACCTGGCTTACCATTGTTTTTGCATTTCCATCTTATGCAGATTTATATACAGTAATTTGTTTGATAAAGCACTAGATCTAAAATTCCCTTACTGGCGACAAGAAATGTGCTGTGTTTGTTAGAAGGATCTACTAGACACAAAGGGGGAAGTATAGGACATGGATCTGGATGGAGGAGCGGATCTGGAGAACGGTTTAAATATTCCTTAGCATTGCATTTACAGGAAATAATCAATACGTTGTGATGGAAACACAACCACATCTAACTACGATATTGATATCTGTGAGAATAATGTACTTGAATCTAAATATGTATTTGTGCAGATCTTCATACAGTCGTTCCAAGATTACAACCAATCAAACGTGCAGGACTGATTGATCGATTTCACCCTTTCATTGTTATTTAGTAATCAATTTCTATATTGTATTCAGTGTTGAAGCAACCTTTGAATTTATTCATTCTATATTACTAAAAGTCATGAAATAAAAATCCCCTCTTTAACTACAGTACAGTTTCTAAATACACTTAATTTATGATAGAAAACAGTGAACAGCTGTAAATTCTTACATTTTTACACAATAACACAAAGGACGATTCCTTTTGTGTCAGTCAGCTAGAACAAATCCATTTGTGGTGCGAGGATTGTCACCTTCGGCGCACGTTTTAAGTGCGTTCTGCTCTTTGTGCGCTGTGGACACGAGTCCAGCGCGATCAAGGACGCCCTGAAGCCGCAGAGCTGCAGGACGTGAATGCATTAGGCCCAATCTTTACAGTGTTCACCATGATTAGCAAGAACATGTGACAACTCTGATCAAACAGATTCCCCATTAAGTTCTTAAGGCAAATGCATATTGTGAAGATCACTCGAAGACATTCCCATTGAAACACACAGATAATTTTTTTTTCCAATGCATTATTCCCGCCCATGAGCCCAGCCGAGTGAGCAATGTACCGATGACAACTAAAGATATTAATTAGTACATCACCACGGCGGCACATGCACTTTCACTACTAATAAATTCCGAATCGTCGGGTTGTGATTTAATTATGAATTATGTAAATGGTTGCCATGAATCATTTAGGTCTATGCGTTTTATTCGCTAAATGGGAGAGCAGAGAGTGAGCGTATCACAATGATGAGGATTTACACACTTGAGTGATGACAGCACAACTACAAGAATATTTAGTGACTTGGTCACAACTTCCATGTCGGCCCACTGCTAATGGCAGAAAACATTTCACAATGATGAATAATTGACGGCAGATGTAGTTTAATGGCTATTAAAGGTTACGTTTACCCAGAAATCTCAAGCTGTAAAGTCCTTTGGTCCATTAGGGTTCCACCTCTGCATTATACATTGTTACATCTCATATTCCATACAGCGTCAAAGAGTCTTCAAACAAATTTATTATTAACCTCAAGTCATTTTGAAGCAAATAATGAACTTTGTCCCACTTAGTTGTTTTTAATTGTTTTGCCCTGTTATAAATTAATTCTCTGACTAGAAAACATTCTTTTGATATTCTGACCACATGATTAAAGATTATTTCCTTCAAGGAAGTACAAGCAAAAACTAGTAAATGATTTCCCTGAAACTTTGTGTGTATGTGTGTGTGTGGGGGGTACCGAAGGAGCAGGTCTGGGATAGAGGGCGGGGAATGTTTTAGAATTAAAGTGAGGTGAAAACAACTGAATATTAATATTTCTGCTTTGTGAAGAGCTGCAACATAACTCTGCCTTTTCTAAATCCACAGAGTTGGTGATCAGCTTATTGACAGCTGAACAATCAGGAGTCTCCATCAAACAAATTGGTTTCATTCTTCACTGGTTTTTAGTGTCGTTTTTTTATGAAGATTTGATTCTATTATTATTTCATAGTGAAATCTATATGTGAATCCCTCTTCTTGTCAGCTGGGTGTCGTGTCAGGAACCAGGAGTATATCTGGTCAGGGCTGTCAAATCAAGCTGTCGGGCTGTACTTTCTGACGGAGTCATCTCGTTCCCTTGTCTGACAATCAAAAAGAACGACTGATGCCAAAGTCAAACAGTTGAAAGGAGCGGACATGCATGACGTCTCATCGTCTGGGGGTGTGGGGGTGGGCAGAGGAGTCCAAGCTCTGATTCAACATGTGTAGAGGATGTTTGCAAGTGATAAAACAGGGTTGCGAATAACAGCGAGATGGTCGGTACAGTAGGTCACTTAAATCTTAACAAGCGCTCCGAGCTTTTATAGAAATAGACTCGTAAAGTTAACTGTAATGTGTGATAAAACCAGAAGATTGCCTCATCACGCTGACAAAGAGGGCCTACACATTTCAGAGCACATTAATCATCCCGGCATCATAAAACACTTCATCTCATAGAAAGTAGACTCGAGCCTGGCCGGGCTATAAAATTCAATCATCACAGTGTCAGACATTGTTCTGGCATCCCAGAAAACTCCCCGACCCGGGGAGCGTGTCTCTCTCTGCTGGACTCTCATGGTATTTACTCACGGAGAGGCTTACCCCGAGGCGAGCTCCACACCTCGGCGGCCCAGCTGGAAGCACTCCAGCCCCTCTGCTGTTGGGAATCTGTCAGGAAGCGGCAGCAGCAGGACATCGGCCAGGGTCTGCCTGGGAGCGGCAGATCAAAGAGGAGGAGCATCAGATAGCAGGCCATCCATCAGGTGGAGGAGGTACCAGCAGGTCTGATTAAGACACCAGAACTAGTTCTCTATGAGGGATACTAGTTCCTGCACAGACTCACTGCCACCTCCACACACCCTGGGTCTGTTGCTATGGATGGGTAACATCTCCTACTGTTTAGTGTATTCTAATCTCCTCTGAGGTGATGTTTGTTCTCCTGTTGGCAGGAGAGTACAAAAACAAGAAGACAGACTTTCATGAATCTGATCAGCTGTTCCCCTTTCACAACATCCACACTTACAAACACATAATAAATAAACTGAACCAATCATTTAACTTCCTCCTGTTGGCTAGGTTAATTTTCAGCACCTCATTGAAGGGTTTTTTTTTAAGATGATTTACGCATTTCAAGTTTTTAAAATGGCTTTGCAGCTTTAATATATTTTGTGTGTCATGAACAAACACACAGAACCTCTCGTGTTGATTCAGCTGAGTATCATAAAGTCTTTGTAAATCATCAGTCTCTTTGAACCATTTCTTCTGAGCCACTGGGGTTAAAATCAGTCAGTGAGCTTCACAGGCTTGACAACACTGCCCCCCTCTGTATGAACATATTATTAGTAATTATTCATGCCTTATTTAACCAGGAAGTTCCACTGAGATTAGCAATCTCTTTCACAAGATAGAAAGAACACTGTTGAGGTATTCTGGGAGTTTACCCAGCAGAGCTTTACAGATTAACCAGTGCGGTCTACAAATGTTTTGTGATGTCCAAACCAACCTAATCAAAAAGAATGCAGCAGTGATTGAGAGATTTTGCATTGGAAATGATATGTAGAGAAGCATGAAGATGCTGCATGCAAACATACTATAATATCATAATCAATCACACATAGAAAAGTGGCTTCCACAATTGTGTTCTTTGCAGGGAATGTAAAACAATTTATTCCTAAAATAAAACCCCATCTTCAAATTGAGTTTAAGTAAATTACAGATATGTACACTGGTACACAGTTTGTATGTTATCCCGTGTCTGTGTGGGTTCTCCCTTGGTTCTCCAGCTTCCTCACACCTCCATAAAACATGCAATTTAGGAGGTTTGATCATAATCTAATAAAAAGTGTCCGTAGGTGTGAGTGTGTGCGTGAGTGTTTGTCTTTCATGTGGCTATGTGATGCAGTGGCAACGCTTCATGAGCCCACCTCTTACCTGTAGTCAGTGGGGATAGGCTCCAGCAACCTCCGTGACCCGCAAAGCAGTAAAGCAGCCATAGACAAGATGATTAAAGTTGTTTCATCTACAAGAAAAAGGATGGATGTATGTTCTCTCATACCCTTGCAATCAATGTGCCATCATTAAACATATACAATGTTACAACACCATGTCCTAAATTAAGTAGGCATATATAAATCTATATAACTATATACTGTACAGTATAACTTTGAACGTACAAAATAAAATAAAAAATATATACACATGCAGTATATGCACACATATATGTGTATGTACACATATAAATATGTATATATACATATACATATTTATATATACATATTTATAAAGACTCATTCTGATATATACACGCATATATTTACACCAACTCATATATATATGTGTGTATATTGTATACAAATATTATATATTTAATTTTTTTTACATATGCATATACATATAAACACATATACACAAACCCACCCTAACCGCCTTTTGGTAAAAAAGTCATAAACTTCCGGCCGTGACACAAACATGTGGGCGTGTTCATCGTCTGTCATGAGACCGGGTCATGTGACACGACTCGTTCTGTAAGTCACGGTTTCGCTCTCACACCGTAATCGTTGAAAACATCTTTGCGGTGAGTTTTGCGTGTTTCAAATGTTCCAGCACTAAAATGAATTTATTGGGCGGTTGTCCTCTCCGTTGGATATTATGAACACAGGTTTTACGTCACCAGCCCTATCATTTGAAACGTCATTGTTTTTCAGTTTATTCTTTATGATGAACATCCCCAGCAGTCTCGCGACAGCGGTCGTGCTCGCGCGTACAGTCAGGCGTCCTGACGACACGCCGCTGACCCCGAACGGCACCGACGCGTCTATTAGCGTCTTTACGGTACAGCTCCGATCCAACGAGGAAGAGCGTGACTTTGCGTCATCTTATTTACGTGAGAGTGGAGGTTAAAATGAGTTTTCGGAGCATTTCCAGAGAGGCTCTGGTCGGATCCATCACGCTGGGACTAGTTTTTGTCGTCGGTTACATCTTAGGTAATTTCTTCATTTATAAAAGATCAGCCGTTGAGAACGTCGTTACGTCACGATCCAGTCTGTAGCGACCGACTTCAGTCACGTAGTATCTCGCTCGGAGATTCGATCACATAAGGTAGTTATTATTAGTTTTATGAAAACCGTTATGTTAGTATATTGGTTTTTTATTTTGAGCCAAAAGAGATGACTATGACTATTGTTATTATTATTATATTATTATTAACAACAACAATAACACAAATTATCGTTTGTTGATCCTCTTTTTAAATGTAATCTAATTTAAAGATGAGCAAGGACAATAAATCTAAACTTGTTTCTCATCAACTTAATTGATTTTTATAAATATCATCGAGCCCTCGGCCTTCAGTGTTTTGAAAGACTGACGTTTTATGAACATTTTTTTATGAACCACTCAGTGCATCAGTTGGAAGGAGACCGTCCAAACTGATACCAGCACCACGTACTAAAGGCGCTGTCTCAAGTAGTAACTGGGTGTTAGCGTCAAAGTTTTTCACAGTTCATTTTCACCCTCAGGGAAAAAGAAATCTTCCAGAATGAACATCGGCAAAAGTCACAGCACAAAGGTCAACCCGCTGTTGCAGTATGTCCTGAATAACTCCATGAGGGAGCATCCCATCCTCAAAAAAGTTAGGATGGTAAGGACGTCTGAGGATCTGTCATTCTGCACTGTGCATCTGCACAACTTCATTAAACATGTTTGCTTTGCTTTCAGATGACAATGGAATACTGTCACAACAGCATGATGGTCTCCTCTGAGCAGTCACAGTTCATGGTCAATCTGGCCAAACTGATAAAAGCCAAGAAAGCAATAGAGATCGGTAAGGGGCCGCAACCTCCTGCGACAAATCCAGATGTCCATTTGTCCTTTTGTTTAAGTTCAGTTGTTGCAGTAATACAAGGTCAGAACTACACACATATAGAGTAAAACTAAATCATTGTTGTACAAAACAACAATGTGATCATTAAATTTTCTAATATTAACATGATGTAGGTTAAAAAAAAAACAATTACATGAGCAGCTGAAGTCAAAAATATGAGGTAAAGTAAGTAGATGATATACCCACTAAAACCTAGGTGAAAATAACTTAATATATCATTCAGAATGACTCTTCAGGGTCCGTTTGACATTTGCTATCATGTTGATCATGCTCCTTTCGCTTCCCTCTGCTGTAGGAGTATACACAGGATACAACACGCTGAACATGGCTCTGGCTTTGCCAGATGATGGAGTCCTGGTTGCATGCGATATCAGCGAAACCTACACCAACATGGCCAAGCCTTTCTGGAAAGAGGTACGTTCATCCCTGTGTTTTTTTCTTCTTTAATTTTGTTGATTTATGATGGGGTTCCTTATTTTGTTCATAATTCTGTCACATTCTAAGCTGTAAAGAGCAGAGGATTTCCATATGCCACAGGTAACAAATGCATTATTTTGCTTGGCATCGTTCTCTTCAGTCTGCGTGTGAAACACAAACAAAGGTTTGCTAATACTGGGCTTGCGCTAGCCATTCGCCACTTCGCCATAGGCGAAGTAAATTCCAGATTGGCTACAAGGTTTTTAAACTGTGTAGCCACAGTGGCGTTCTTATTTTTACGGAAAAAAGGCTAAAACTTTGTTGCTCGCTAGGGGCGCTCGCTATTTCCGCTAGCGAGCGGCGCTCGCGCCGCTATTTCCGCTAGCGAGCGGTGCTCGCGCCGCTATGTCAGCTAGTGTGCGCCGCTCGCGCCGCTATTTCTGCTAGCGTGCGGCGCTCGCGGCGCTGTTTCCGCATGCAGACGGAATTTAGCCGTAGCATGCCAACGGAAATAGCCGAAGTGACCCGAACGCTCCCGATCATTAAATATGCACTCGGGTCATGACCTCCTCACGTCCATTGAAAAACAAAATAGTTTTTTTACAAGCTGAACCCGCGAATTTGTGTACAACAAGGCGAGGACAAATGATCAAGAGAATCCAGTGTTTTATAGTAGAGTTTGTGACAGTAAAGTCCTCATTAATAAACAAATGGTGAATGCTGGGAGGGGGGAGGAGTGGTGACAGACCGATCAGAAGGTAAATGAAAGATATTATCAATACTTGTTTGTAGTCTTAGACTTTTGTTCCCTATGACCGGCAGGAATAACCAGCGATGGTGTAAATGTGTATTCACCTCGCTTGATATTTTATATGCCTTTTTAAATTGAAATGAAAAATCATGTTGTTGAATTTAAAAAAAATAAACTATAGCATACCAATGGTGTTGGTGGTGGTCAAAGTTCAAATGTCTTCTAGTCTAAGTAAAACTTACAAGTAAACATTGAGTAATATTTTGTATGACTATCTTCACATAGTGAATGCAAGTTTTCTATTGTTGAATCTCAAATTCATTCCTGCATAAAGTAGGACAGAAATAAAGATAGTTCAGCTTCAACTGTTGACTTTAGTGTATTTTTGTAGGTAAACTGAACAGAAGATTTTGTCCTCAGAATGTACCAGAATACAGGAAAACAACCCCATTTTCTAAAACATTTCCCGGGGGGCCTCCCCCAGGGGGGGGTGCCCCCCCACGCCCCCCGAAACGGGTGTCGGTCGTCCGCGCACTGCGCCACTGTCTTGGACACAGAATGTAGCTTTTTGAATACTACCCCCCTTACATACTACCTCCTAGTGCAAGCCCAGTAATACAGCATGCAAACACAACTTCATCCTCAGGCAAACCAGTGGCATGTTCAGTGTGTGGGAACCTTTGTTTACCCTGCAATAAAGAGACTATAATTTCAAGAGTTTAAAAAATGCAACTGGAATTCAAAAGGTGAGCACAAGCAACATGTCTAGGTACTCCAACAAAATGCATCCAAACACTATAGTACAAATCGGCCACATTCAAGGTGATATCAGTGTATCATGTCTGATCATAGTCCAGATAACTCCACCCAGGTTAATGTCGATAGCTATGAAAAGAGGATAAGAACGAAATATACACACTAACATGCATGCACATCACATGCTAATGCCGTTCTACACCAATGTTCCCATGGGATTTGAAATATGAGAAAATTAACATTTACATGTTTCTCTTTGTTTACAGGCTGGAGTTGAAAATAAAATTGATTTACGCCTGCAGCCAGCACTGAAAACTCTCGGTAGAGTAATACATCTCTTTCACTTCCATGTTTGGTAGGAAGTAGAAAATCATGTTAACCCTTGAACTAATAATGGAAGAATCCATCCGGCTGCTTTCTGTAACTGCATATTGTTTTGTGGGGGTGTGTGTATGGGGGGGGGGGTGATCTGGAGTCCAGCAGCAAAAGAAAAATCTAAATCATCTATCTACTGTGTAATTTCCCTGCGGGGATTAATAAAGTGTACTTCTTCTTCTTCTTCTTCTACTGTGAGCATATTCCATCCAGGTCCCTCTTACAGTCCAAAAACACGTATTATCCTGAGACCCACGTTATCTTCCTGATGTGAATAATAAAGGAAAGATGGAAAAACTGGGACGGATCGGGACGTGGACTGGGTTCTGTTAGTGTTACGGGACGGCTGTGGTTTCTCGAGCTGTGATCCAGTGCGACATCTAGTGGTGGGATTATTTTAACAGACGTATCCGGGAAAGTGATGTAAAACTACAGTATTTTAACTATAAGTTTAATATTAATTTAGATTAGAAATATGTTGGTTTTTTACTAGTATTATTTAAATTTGTAGCTGTGATTTTATAGATGTTAAAAATGGTTATCAGAAAATGTACTTAAACTGACAAAGTACTTGATATTTAAAAAGGTATTGTATTGGTAATTGGTTATTTGAGCGAACTATAAAACAAGGCCTTCCATTACACGTAAGCAATGAAGCAACAAGTTAGCTAACGGCTACGTGTTAGCTAAACCCGTTCATTTAGCTGTCCGACAGCTAGCATTAGCTAATTGAATAAGATGCAGGAAGCTAATAGAAAGAAAATTCTGTACCAGTTCCGGTCGTTCCGCCGGGAATTCATTCACTTTTCACTGAAAACTTTGGGTTGAATTCCGTCTAAATTGGTTTTGGCCCACAAACGTTTTCCGGTACTTCCGCTAGGCGAACTCAATCAGAACCGACGCGAGACACTGGCGCGAGCGTGACGTCGAACCGTGACGTCACGAACGTAGAGGTAACGGGATTTTTTATACTGTAGAAGAAGAAGTATACTTTATTTATCCGCAAGGGAAATTACATAGTAGTTCTCTGTAGTTCTCTTTTTTGAGAGATATTACGCTTTCAAAACAAACAAATTAACAAAGTTTGAATTTAAAATATTCATTGCAATTTTTAGGTTATTTTAATCAAAAATTAGATATTCACTTGTTTAAAATGATGGATGTTTAAAATGTTTTCAGGAAGGATTATTTGCTTCTCCGTAAATTGAAGTCATGAAAATACTTTAAATCTAGGAATCATGTGAATCATCATTAAAAAATTAGGTATCAACTTGATACCTCTTGGAAGGTCCACATTAGACATGCAAAATCATGGGGTTTGTTTATATTGCATAGTGGGAACACTTGACCACCAGATAAATGTTGATATATTATGTATAACAACAATTTTATATTTTTAGATGACTTCTTGGCTGATGGACAGGCAGAAACATTTGATTTTGTCTTCATCGACGCAGACAAAGTCAACGTTGACGCCTACTATGAAAAGTCTCTGTTGCTGTTGAGGAAAGGGGGCATCATTGCCATCGATAATGTGAGGGCTCAAGACACGTATTCTGCCGTAGTGGGATCTTCAAAGAAGCTGAACCTTTGTCTTTGTTGTCTGATCTCACAGGTACTGTGGGGCGGGAAGGTGCTGGATCCAGCGCCTGATGACGAAGACACCATAGCGCTGGACAAGCTGAACAAGAAGCTGCACAAAGACATCCGAATCAACCTGAGCATGCTTATGGTGGCAGACGGGCTCACGCTGGCATTCAAGCTGTAGGGCTGACGAGTGTAGCTTCATGAACTGTTTAAGAGACTAGGAGGCAAAAGTATTACCACAGATCGCTTTAAATAATGTACAACCTGAATTACAGGTTCCAATAACATTCGAAATAGTGACTATTTGTTTAAATAAAACAATTCATGCATTTGGTGTAGTAGTGCATCATTTAATGAAATCCAACTGGGCAAAGGAAGACTGTTGATTTCAGGACTTTATTTGCAACATGCCAACACACACGGCTTCCCAATTACTATGAGTCTTCATAAATGGTAAGAAAAGTGGTGATTCTTCCACATGGGAAAAAATATTTGTTCAAATGATCTTACAGCTTTAGAAGCAGATATACAAGGGAGAGGAAGTCTCAGATCTGTCAAAAGGTACAACTAATCCTATAGTAAAGTGAATATCTGGCAATGTGTTGCTGTTTATTTTGATCAGCATGTTGTGTTGCAGGAACGTCCATCAGGCAGAACACCACTATCACAAGTGTTCAGATGAAACTAAGTAGAAAGATCTTAAATAAAGGTTTAATCTACTGTGCAAAGTAATGCTCAGATGTACATTCTACATTTCACACAGCAAGATATGAAGGTTTGGTTTGGTGGATGTGGTGCAACCACTGGAGGACCGTTTTCTAGCAGAGGGAAGGAGATTGTGACCGTGATGAAGAGGAAGCTGCTGGAAAGATTTCTGTCTCATCTGGCTTTGTCATTTTTGGCGTCTTCAGTTTAAAATATCTCCTACTGACCAGACAGGAACACCCGGGGTCAGAGTCAGCTGATATTAAGCTAACGGCATAGCGGATCCTCACGCCTCCAGTTCCAGGCCCAGACCCAGCTTGTGACCACCGGCATTGATATTCTTCCCATCAACCAGGGCAGAGAGGATTATTTTCATACCTGGAATGTAGACGCATACATGAAAGATAGCTAAAAGCAGGCGCAGTGTTGTCATCTCACATTCGTACAAGAGGCTACAGGTGGTTCTTACCAGGCCGGAGGGACTGGGTGTATCCAATTCCAACCAGGCTGGAATTATTCACCTTAGCCTGGAGAAAAGGTATAGAGACATTATTATTTATCACCTATTACATGACACAAGTTGTATGTTCTGAAAACGTCTCCATAAAGACTAAGCCCTCAACACACAAACACGGTTTAGATTGTCCTCAGAGGTACTCACTGATATGGAGGCACTGGGGTCTAACTGGTATTTGGCAGCAATTCCAAACTGGGTGCTGTTGCTGCCTGATGTCCATGAAACATTCACAGCGGTCTCCAGATTGTCGTTAACCTTCTGGTAGATGGAACCACCGAAATCTGAACCATTATTTCTGAGATGAAAGAAAAAAGTTTTTATGTCGCCTGACAAAAAATTTCCTGATTATTGCTGACAACCAAGACTTGGATACGCTTGGCAGACTTTTCTGATTCTGAACAAATAATTTTTTTAGGCTTAAGCCATCATGCCAGCTAATCACAAATAACATCTCCCTAGTTAAACTAATTAAAATAACCCACTGCTATAAAAAGACATGTACACTGGGGATAAACTGAGAGCTGCAGTCAAGTCAAAATGCTGCATACTTTTCTTTCTTCACAAAATAACCCGGTGTTGTTTCCTTAAATTAAGTGCAAACCTACATGTTGGTGTGCAGCTGGAAGTCTCCGGTCTTGTATCCGACAGCAAAGTTGCTCTTGTTCATCTTGGATTTGGCCGAGTCGAAGGACATCTGGTATCCGGCCAGCCAGCCCTCGTAGCCGGCGACCGCCGCTCCGTGAATAGTCGGACCAGCAAAATCAAAGTCTACATCAACCCCGGCGTTCAGGTACTCCCTTTTATAGGCCGTCTTCACCCTGCCGCTTTTCTTGCTGTGAAATTAACACAGGAAACCGAGTTTAGAGCAGATCTCTACATGAAAGCTGGTCTAGATTTTAAAGTGATGTATCAACCGGCTCACCCGGTATTCGGTGAAAACGTGGTGTCAAACGTAAGTTTCAGGCCTTTAGTGATCTAAAGAGAACCATTCCATCAGTCCCAGTTTATTTAGAGAGTTTCAGTAACAGGATGATGAGCAGAGTTTTGTCTTTACCTGGTCCTCCACACAAACTTCTGTTCCCAGTGTGTTTTCCGTGGTCCACTTCTCAGTGAACGTCAGCCCGTACTCAGACCACTTGTACTTGGTCTCTAGGGATCCGGTGACCTTGCTGGTGTCCATGTTTGATAAGCCGGATGTTTTAAACTCCTGGAGTGAACAGAAAAGGAAAAAAATCAGTCAGACACAAGTTAATATTTATAGTGACTTTTGTAAGCTTCAATGTTCATTTGTCAGTTTCTCCTCTCTCTTCCCACCAGTGATCAATAAATCAACTGAAGCACTACCATCATGACAATTCTTAATTTCTAAGCATCTGGAGGGGAGAGGAGGCTTGTTGGAGGAGATATGGGTGATGATGCACAACTGCTTTCTATACAGGAAGATTATTTAGCACTCATGACAGAAACAAGCAACTCGAATATGCAAACTGTGGAATGACTCATCCTGTCTTCATCAGTTATAAGGGATTGAGGAAGTGATTAAAATGAGTACTGAGAGATGATGTCTGTGTTCCTCAATAACTGAAAGCTTGCATCACACTGGCGATAACTTAAAGCCTGCATCACGTATAGTAATAATAAGAGTTCAGCTCACCACACCGCTGGAAGACTTTGTCTTCACATCAAGCTTCACCATCCCAAAACCTGAAAAGACAAAAACAGTGAGCGTCGATGTTCCGGCCTGTGAAGCCGGCCTGTCCTCAGCGGGGCAATAAATACACACTTAAAAAACTGCCTTTTATCTTGCGTCCAGTTACCATATCCCTTATTGAAGATGTCATTTGCTGATTTTCCCAGGTCTGCGTATGTCGGAGGAACAGCCATTTCGCCTGTCATGAAGGACAAAATTAAGGACATATAAATCCTGACAGACGCATGTATGTTAAAAGCATATTTACAGAAACATGAAGAAACCATTTGTGTGGAAATTGGAGACGCGTTTAAGAAGACATTCTGTGACATCACCTATAGCAGATGCACAGTGCTGCCCTTCTGGAGAGGAGCATAATCCTCCAAAATTCCTTTTCACTTTCTCAAAGTCATTCAGAAGGGATCGGTTGCTCAACCTGCCACACCTGCTGTAAACGGGGCTGCAGCTGGTTGTACCACTGAGGGGGCCAGAGTCATGACCTCTGAATCATTCCTGAGAATTAACACCATGTTTAAACGAAGTGTATTTAACCATCCCAGGCTATTTGCTATTGTCAGTCTATTTATTTGAAGTCACACTAATCCCTCCAGTTTCCGATTAAAACTTTATTTACTCAGACACCCGCAGCCTTTGAATCTCCATGACTACTATTCTGACGTCACGCCTCCTCACTGTCAAGGTTAAACCCGAGGGTTAACTCAATCTGCTGGCAGTAACCAGGAACAGCTTGACGGTACGTGGCAAAACGCCATTTAAGGTGTGCCTTATACAGTAGCACCGCTAATATTACTGATTGAAGAAGGATGTTATGTTAAGCACCTCAGTTAAGCTTGATTTTCACTTTTCAAACATACATGACCTTTTTGCATAAAACTTCCCGGTTCCAGCTCCGGTGTTTTGTAGGAGCTTGAACACGCGGATGACTGGGGGCGTTTTCTAGCTAACAAATTCCACAACGATGTCGTCGAAATTCAAACTAATTACGATTTTAAAAGCCTAAATAACTACAAAGCAACTAACTCACCGAGTATTTATGTTGTTGTTGTTGATGTTGTCGGTTTGAAAGGCGAAAAATTCAGCAATAAATGCGGCAGTACCCAGTGGAGGACGACTGTGGAGGAGAAACTGCAAGAAGCGCTTTCCTGACCTCGGCGCCGCAGGACCCCTAATGTAGCTGTCGACTTCCTGCCTGTCTGAAATGATAGCGGGGATAATGACGTAGAAAATCTAGGTCATCGAAATAAGAATATATCTGTGTTTGCTTATCAGAGTACCGATATAAGTTCATGTTATTTGTATGTTTTTAAAAAGATTTCTCCACTAAATATATTTTGGATCCTCACCGGCATGATGAAGAGTTCTAAACATGAGATTGGAAGCTCGCTGTCACTTATTAGCATAAGTAAATAAATGCTAACTGACGAATAAATATTCAGTAAAAATAGAAATGGTGAATAGAGAATATATTCACCTATACCACATTAGAAAAATGACATACGCCAATTTTGAATGACAGTATGTTTAAATAATAATCCACGTTTAATTAATAATGAACTAATTAAATGCACACATTTTTTAATAAACCGATGTTATGGAGCTTTTATTTTGTAGTAGTGAGTTGAGGAATAAAAACATCCGCTGTTTGATTTCAGCTCTTTAATGATGGAAATGACTAAAAGACATAAAACGAGTATCGCAGCTTCTCAGGAGCATAAGACAAGAGCACAGCATCATACCTCACACATGTGCTGCGGGCTGTCCGTTTCCTTTACAATAACCACGTTTCTAACGTGCTGTCATAACAACATCTGTCAAGTTTTCACCGTTGAAACGCAGAGGAAAATCAACTTTACACTGCGTTTCAAAGAAATACACTTCGGAGCAACTGTAAACATAATTCTTAATGTGCATGTTGCTTTAACACTGATAATGAAATACAAAAATACGTAGACGTTTACAAAATTAAATAACTTAATAAAAACAAATGCATAAAAATGTTAGGGTCCTTTTTAAGAGCTATTACTGCAGATTAACGTTGAATAATAATTATCAGGGTAATCTCAAATTCTATACAAAAAACTTTTGCTATTCATAACATATTTGGGTTATTTATACAAAGATACATCCATCATAACACTCAAGTTAATTGGCAAATGGAATAATTAAGACAGCTGAAAAAATCTTTGATTCCATGTTTTTTGGCTGACAATGACATTTCTTTAAATGTATTGACTTTTCTGGGTTTGGTATGGGAAACAGGCCGATCAAAGTGAGCAATATTAACAAAGGTCTGTCATAACACTGCAAAAATGGATGGAAAATTTCTCGGAATGAAAATCTCTTTTCCAACACGGCCAATAAAAATTATATAGGAAATGTGGTTCTTGTCTTGTTATAAAAGAAACGAGTCAACTCAGTTATCATCTCATTTCTACTGGGATGGAAAGTCAGTTGAATTTTCTAAAACATTTGTGAGCAAAAAGAAAATTTTCCAAATTGCAAATTGATTTACAAAATATATTCACACCCTTTTTACTTTTAAAACTAATCTGCAGTCATTCAGGAAAACAATACAGCTTTGTTTTGCTGTGAAGTTCCAGAGAAGTTTTGTGGACTCAGAAACTTCTTGTGACTTTCCCTCAGCACAGAGAGGAGTAAATAAAGACTGACTTTTTACTTTGTTGGTGGTCCATACTGTTAAGTTTAAATAAATCACACTGTCGGGATTAAGACGAGACTTTAAGTCAAGAATCTGAACGCCAACGCTGAAATGACCAAGAATGACAATCGCACAAGAAATAGAAAACTGCTGTGAAATGATTGAAACCCTGTGGAGTCACTGAAAACTTCAGTTCATGCTACATGAAATAATAACCCACTGGAGGAAAAGGAACAACCAATGACTGAGACCGATCTCCACTGTGTTTACTTTTTAACGGTACGTGTGGGGTTTTGTTTAAGCCACCTAGAGATGGTCGAAGAAGCAGGTCAGAGACTGAGTCCAGAAAGTAAGACATCACGGCTCCACGTTTTCCATCATGCCTCAGTTGGCAACTTGACAAAGCAGACACACAAACAGTGCACTCTAAGAAGGGCAGCGGCGACGCTGATCCTTATCCAATAAGCCTCCTCAGCACAGTCGGTCGGGAGAAGGGCCAGCAGTACTCGTTGGGGACAGGCCCGTTCACATTGCACTCAAAGAAGGAGAACATGGGGAACCAGATGCGCGCCCGTCGGCTCTGCTGGTAGGCGCGTGTGTTGGCTAGAGTGTGGTAGTACAGGAAGAGTCTGGTGGTGATATAGAAGGCAATGAACACGTCGATGGAGTAGTGCTCGTGTGCTGCCAGGATGAAGAAGATACCAAAGAGATTCAGGACCCAGGACAACGTGTGGATGAAGTTCCAGCTCCGTGGAGTGTCTGAGGAACAAAGAACACCTGAGACTTTAATATTTAAGTGCCACTGCAGCACATTTATCATTTTCTGTTAAGTCAGTCTGACGAATCCCAACTTTAATGAGGTGTAATACCAATGAAAGCCACTAGATGGCAGCAGAGGTTGATGAAAACAAACTGCAACTCAATGATGTCACAACTTTCACTCAAAGTGAAAGGACAAATGTTTTCTTGGTTTCCTTGGAGGAATGAGGAAAAATCTGGAAGTTAATGTGAAATTTAAAATAAAATCAAAGTTATTGTCTCATGTGTCAATCAGTCTACAATTTTCATCAATAATTTTAATTTTAGACTTATTTGAAAAAAAGAGGAACAAAAAAAAGTCATTTAGTCTACTTCAAGATTTTACTTCCACCAACAAAAGAAGCAGGAACAGACTGATTATATTTTGCGGACTGGATGTAGCTTTGATCCGAGTGTAAAAAGTTCCGGTCCTCAACGGTACCAGCAGTACTCACACTCTGTGACGAAGAAGTTCAGCATGGTCAGAACCACCGTGTGACCACTGAACATGTAATCTCCACATGTATGTACGCCCGTCAGGGTCATCCCGAAACCGGTCCAGATGGCCACGGCCCGCTGCAGTTTGGCCCACATGTCACCGTAAATCTGGGGACAGGTAAAGCTATCAGTGCTGTGACCATCCAATCAGAGACTCAGGTGACGTGCGCTAGCCGTTACCTTTCCTGAGCACTGCAGGTGTTGTCCCGGGACAGACAGCGAGGTGACAAACATGGTGATGCAGCGCAGCATGAACACCGTCCCCATCAGGCTGCACAGACGCCGCAGGAGGATGGACCTGCAAGCAGCGTGTAAACGATTAACCTGCATCGTCCGTAGCAACACAAGCCTCATCGTAACGACACGACGCCGACGTCCGGACTGTACCGGTGTTTATGAAGCAGCAGCACCAACAGCCAGATGTTACAGAGGATCACCCCACAGGCCTCCGCCATGGCAAACGCCCACGGTATCCTCGGCACGCTGGGAGGAAAAACCAAAATCATTGAAGTTATTTATCAACATAAACAAGTCCTTACCTGTTTTATATCAGGACACATTAAATATATTAAGTTTCAGACCAACAAAAGAGACATTAATTTAAAAAACAGTCCAGCCCTTCTCCCTTATTGTGGATCCAATATTCAAGTTTACAGGTGAACTCATTGCCATCAGTGGATATTACTGGATGATGGTTTTTAAGTAAACAGATCAGTTTTCAGTCTCTCCAACAGGCGCAAAATAACCAAACTAAAAATATCCACAGACGAAATTATGACAATATGACACAGCAGCAGACAGACTCTTTTCATGGCCTTCAAAATATGAACTTCAAATGCTATAAAGAAATAAAAGTCGATCAGGCCACATTTTCATCGCCATAAACAAAGACATTCACTAAACAGCGGGTCACACATTAAGTAGGTCACTTTAAAACAGACTCCTTTGAACCGACGCTTTCCCGTCAGGAATACGTGAGGACGATAATAGAAACATGCGACAGGAAGTAGGCCAGTTATCATGTCCACCATCTGCTGGGACATTCTGTCACAAATTTATCACAGATGACTCACATGTGTTGCTTCAGGGGTCACATGATTAAGACTCAGGAGTGTGTTTGTGTCACACACCCACCTGTCCAGGAAGATATCTGGCAGCGGAGGGTAGGTCCGCATGTCAGGAACCCTCTCGTGCACGATGACCATGACGAAGGAGGTGAATCCGAACACAAAGACTACGTAGACGGAGCTGAGCACTGTCTTCCAGTACTCGGGATCCAGGCGCCTCGTCTGCTGTTTGAACTTCCCGTTGGTGTACTGGTGGTATTCTTCTCCCACCGGTGCCGTGTCGGTGCTGTCACAGTCTCTGCCCGACTCTCCGTTACACAACCAGTCCAGACTGCCTCCAGAGCCTGTTGGAGAGTGGCCATCGTAGGGAAGCCCCAGCTCCTCCAGCAGGTCCACGTTCTGCTTCTGGAGCTTACGGATGGACACCATGAGCCGTTTGATGTCCCCCAGTACCTTCAGCTCCAGCGGCGGCGAGCGGAGGTCGTACTCGCTGAGGGCGAGCAGGCTGGTGCCATCCAGTCGGTGCTTGTTGCACAGCAGGTCCACGTAGTCGCAGAAGCCCTCCTCCTTCAGCCACTTTGCCACGTGTTTGGGCGTCCAGCGCCGGACGCTCGACTGGGTCATTTCCTCCTCGCTCCGAAGGCTTGAGAAAAGAAAGAAATGTGTCACCAAAACCAAACTCTCCCTTCTTGTCAGAACCAGTTCTTCACCAATACATACAGAAATGTTAAGAAAAAGCAAACCAAATCAGCAAACCACGTCAGTCTGCAGCAGACAGAAGTTAACTTCACTATGTGAATGTTTTCCAGCTTTCAGCTCCTCATTCAGCCCAGAATTCACAACTTAAGCAAATATTTGACGTGAACATAGTTATTTAAGATAAGTTTGCACAATGGAGACTACACCCTGAACTAGAAGCATTCATAGAGCCCATAACCTCACCCATGAGCAGCCCTCTTCATCATCCTCACTGGCAGAATGATATCCAGTAAGGTCTGTTAGTCACATACGAGTCACCTTCACCTCATTCCCTCTCCTCGTGGTCAATGTCATTTTCATAGTTTAAGAATTTGAATAGAAAAGACAGATAAATACAACTTTGTCAAAGTTGTCAGTCATCACCACTACTGGTTCCTTAATACTAGGTATAAAAAAGAACTTGCAAACATTTTTAAATTTCTGGGTATCAAAAATAACAAAAAATACCACAGTAATTTGATTTTCTTATTTGAATAAGAAAAAGCTAATCACTAAAATTTCTTTAGCTCTTCTCGATAATCATCACTTTATTTATCAGCCCAATGAAAAGTGTTTAACAGTTTAAGAGTCGCTGCAGACAAAATCAGAGTCTCCTGACAGACAGAGGTCAACGGTTCTGAACCTAGATCTGGATCACAAGTCATCCCCCTCTTCCTCCACCCGGGGTCCATCTCTACACCAAATGTCATGAAAATCTGCAGACACATTTTTGACTCTTCGACCAAAACAAAAACCTGGGACCACGTGACCTCCTCCGGCTCTAATTGGTGGAGCTCAAATCTTGAACCCAAAGCGCAGAGACGTTTCCCAGGACGCTGAATAAATTAAACTGAACTAGTTTCAGTTTAACTTTAATGATTTAATTCCTCTAAATTCAACCCAGCTTTGCCAGATTTACGTTAATAATTGGCGTCAATTTTTACAGCAAGACACTGCGGTCCTCTAATGTTAGCTTTTATCCAATCCCTCATAACAAAACCGGCTATCAGTCAAAAGGGCCAGCGGAGCTAATCTGTTTAAAATTAGCGCACAATAATCAGTTAAATTAGTAAATAAGTGTGTGTAACATTATTTAAATAATAACGGGGTTAACACAAATCAAAGCATCCCTCATTTTTCCAGAACTACCTGACCCACACAGGCTAGCTGATTCAGCCCTAGCTTATATTAGCCAGCCAGCTATCTGCCAGCCGGATTAATGCCCGTTAAGTCGCCACTCACCCGGACTGAGGCGGAACAGAGGACGGTGCTCGGTTATCCAGCTAGCTAGCTAAACGGCATCTCAAAACAATCTGGCGGAATCGTATCTGCATGTGTGGAAATATCACGGACTCGTAAATCATTTCGCCTCCGGGTTAGCATCACTGTTGACAGCACATGGGGTAATGACGCTAATGGATGCGCACGGAAAAATTAGCTCCATGGGGCTAGTTAGACCAGCAGCGACACCCACCGGTGGGAACGTGGTACTGCAGGCCATGTATTGCAGCGCATGATGAAAAGCTTGGAATTACTGTATACTAGAGGTTAAAGATTACAAACTGAGAAATAAAGAATGGAAATAAAATATATCTGGTAACGATTTAGAAGTAGGAGGTCGGTCAGTATTATATGGGTTAGTGGTTTAATTTTAGCCCAGAAACACCTGTCCTTGTCAGTAAATCCTACAAATGGGTATATTCAGAGTGGCTTTTTGTTATGTGGTTAATTATAAAAGTCCACCAGTTGACTATGAGCGATCTACAGGACAGTAATGTAGCTTCCACTTCTGTGAAGGACTTGATGAAGGTTTTGTATGGCGGAAAAAGGTTTGGGAATCATGTGGATGAGGTTTGGCCTAACCTGTTTATCGGTGACATGTGAGTGAGGGCTTCTAAAATGAAACGAAACTGCTCCTGAAGCATTTCTTAATGTAATCCCTTTGTCCACAGGTCAGTGGCTAACGACCGCTACAGTCTGTGGAAGCTGGGGATCACTCATGTTGTGAATGCAGCTCATGGGAAGATGCACTGTCAGGGGAGTCATGACTTCTACGGCTCCTCTGTGGATTATTATGGAGTGCCTGCTGATGACTCACCGTCCTTTGACCTCTCTCTCTATTTCTTCCATGCGGCTGAGTTTATTCAGAATGCACTTGACACAGCTCATGGTGAATACCCATTGTGTTGTTCTATTGTCGCTCGCTGCTTGTCACTCTTGTTTTTTGGAGAAAAATCTGAGATTGTCTCTCATCTTCTTCAGCTCGGGTTTTTGTCCACTGTGCCGTCGGCGTGAGCAGATCTGCCTCCCTGGTCCTGGCCTACCTAATGATCCACCAGCATTACAGCCTCCTGGGGGCGATCAATAAGGTCAAAGAGCGTAGGTGGATCTTCCCGAACACAGGATTCCTCAAACAGCTTTGTGCTTTGGAAATTAAATTGTACAAGACGTGACTGAATGAAAAATTCATCGACTCTAATCAGTGTGATTCTGAGTCACGCTGACTGCTGTTGACTCTGGTCCATGCTTGATTTGAATCACGCTGCTCCTTCAGAGGATGTTGACCTGTTCATTAACAGATGAGTGTAATCGCCTCGCCCCGAGGCTCAGCTCACCTGACAGCAAAGACAGAATCACCCGTTTAACCTTTGTCTTGTAAAATTATGTCTATCCTGTTGTGTTTTGTTCTTCAGAGAACATTAAAACAAATGTTTCTTGTTCAAATGAGATTCTTTTCATTTTGCTTTATTTTCTTCTTATTGTGGAGACATTTTCTTAATTTGACATCTTCAGATTATGCAGTTGATCTTATTTCAGTGGTATATGAACAGTCTAAACAGAGAAAAAAACAAAGTTAAAGGGCGAGTTCACCTCAAAATCAAAATTACATGAAGGTAGGAACTATTTTCTTTCCAGATCACATCTGAAATTAATTTTTTGGAATGTTTTTTGCAGATTGAACATCAAACAAAGAATCATCTCTTTCCATCGTTTTCAAGAGAAGTCGGTCAATACAAACCATAGATAGCACTACAGCTAGAGCCGGGTGTAAATGCTAATGATATGATTCTATTGTTGACCCCTTGCTTCTCTCTGGTTATTGATTATTGTCAATAAATGTTAGCTTGAAAATCTCCTCCGGGGCAGCGGGGTGCCATCCGATCTCAAACATTTAGATTTCTGGTCTGGACTCTGATGTGTGACAAACAGTTTTGCAGACACTTTATTCCACCCTGGCGTGATGCTGCTGCCCAATGCCCCCCCCTCCTGGGCCCCCCCCATCTAAAACACACCCCTGTTGTCCTCAGCGCTTCAAATGTTCCCACGCATCCAGATCTCCCCACAATCACCAGCAGGTATGGATCTTATCTTCAGATTATTATGTGCACAGAGGTGCAATTTGTTCTCACCACATCCACTCCAGTAGGTCGATCAATGAGCAGAAGCAGCACTTTAAATAATCGATCAATAACCGTCTCCAGGTCAAAATGACTCAGAGGCTTTATTGAGCGATTATGTGCAGAACATCAGAACATCTCTCGACACACCGTCCTCATTTCACAAACGCTTCCGTGACCCCAGAGGAGAGGAGAAGTCCGGTTTCCTGCTGTAAAACGGAGGTTAATGATGTTTTTCTTCCGTTTTACAGCTGGAACGGCTGAAATTACCTACAGGAGGCTGAAAAACAGCAACATGAGGAGCGTTTGATGTCACATGAGGCCCAGAGCGAGGCTTTATCCCCCCCACTTTGCTTTCATAAGATGTTCATGTCAGAGCAGTAAAGTAGCTGGAGGTATTCCCGTGAAGGCTGGACTCAGTATCAGCAACACACTTCAACTTTTTGGCCTTAATTACATCCAATTATCACTGCTTTATGGAGTGACTCATCTCTGTTATGAAATTAGTGCCACAGTAAAGAGCACAGCCCGCTTGTTGTTCTGCCCTCTGCTTGGGTAAGACTACACGCTCGGTTAAGCACTAAATCGGGTAACTTGTCCAGTGACGGCGTTGAAACACCTGCTGGTGTGGATCACCCTGAGCCGAGCCGCCTGGAACCGCTTTAGTACGACAAACATTTGGACCCGTAACCGATCCAAAAGGGGATTTGGACTGAAAATGTCAGCCGGGAAAGGGAAGAGAAAGGAATATCTGACAGTGAAGGATCTACAGAAGGTTCTGGACTCCTGCAAACTACATCTTAATGAAGTGGACGAGGTCTGGCCCAAAATATACATAGGAAATGTGTAAGTATTCACATTAAAGCTGCTGAAAATTTCCCTTTGAGCCCTCGTGAGAGTCTTGAAGCTCCTTCTGTGTCTTTGTCTCGTAGGGCGGTCGCCCACAACAAGGCTATCCTGCAGAAGCTGGGTATAACCCACGTTTTAAACGCTGCACACTCCAAACGGGGCAGCATAGGCAACCAAAGCTTTTACGGCAACGGCTTTGTGTACTGTGGCATTCCAGCAGACGACTCCACGCACTTCGATTTGGACGTTTACTTCCAGTCTGCAGCTGATTTCATTCACAAAGCTCTGAAGTCATCGCATGGTGAGACTCCTCCAGGCTTCTGTTTCACACCCGTCCTCATATTCCAGGTTTAATGACACAATTCAGACGTTGTGAAGGACATTTCTGTAAAAAATGTGTTCATTTCACTCCTTAAATCCTTCACAAAATCATCTGCTGGAATTCTCCCATCATGCCGTCCTTTCAATGTCGCTGCAGACTAACATGTGTAACGGTTATTTGAGCCAGCGGTAATAATAAGGGTCTTACCTTGCAGCGTTTAAGTCTATAATGTGACCGTGGCTTTTCAAAGAAGCTATCAAGCAGAGGACAAGTTGGGATTAAAGAGGCGCTCGGGCCGGTCTGCAAAGGGACCGCAAATGAACAAAAGGCAATGAATTGTGGGAACTATTTTTAGCTGGCAGGAGGAATAAAGAAAGACCGTGGCCAGAGACGAGCAGCCATGTATGATATTAATAAGATTGAGGCCTCTCGCTAATCCTTCCTTCACAATCTTATCTCCCCAGGGAAGGTGCTAGTGCACTGCATCATGGGAATGAGCCGGTCATCGACTTTGGTGTTGGCGTACCTCATGATCTACTGTCACCTCCCGCTCAAACAGGCCCTGCAGAAATTGATCCAGAAGCGAGCCATCTACCCCAACAGGAACTTCCTGGCTCTGCTTCTGGATCTGGATCTGCAGCTGATGAGGAGGAAGAAGACGTGTCACATCCTGTGAGGAAGACGCGCCCAACATGTCGCTTCAATCCGCACAGCCGCCGCTTCACATCCGCAGCTACGCTCCTCGTCCAGGACGCCGTTTCTCTACAGCCGAGGGCTCGTCGTGAAAGACGAAGCTTTGTCAAACTCAGCTTTAATAAACTAATCTCACGTTAGCAAAATTATCTGCTATCGTGTTAGCATGAGGCATACATGACTCATGACCATGTTAGCATGTCAACATGATTCATGTTAATACATCCTTTCATTTGAAATATATCAATAATTTAGCCCATTGCCTCCTGCTAACTCATGTAGCATGTTGGAATGTAAAGTAAATGCACATTAGCATGCAAATGCTAAATATGTAACTAATAATAGCATAAATCCATATTTCAGCACATTGACTCCTGACGTAGTGACGTAGAGAAATTCCGTTTTAAAATACTAACTAAACTAAATTTTAAAAAATAAAAAATCCTTTAATTTTTAATAATTTTAATCACAATTTTAGTGCATATTGATGGAATGTGAAGACGTGCTAAAAGTGTAAATAAATCTTGTGTTAGAAGCTAGCAGCATGGCATCGTTCTGTGCTCAACATGCATAGAAGCGTGATGGTTGCAGGCATGCTAACACATGTTAGCATTCAACTCACTGTGCCTGAGTAGGCTTGAGGCCTACCGCGACATTTATGCACACTGGGGCATAAATGTTGTACGTTAGTGAAAAAGCCATGTCTCTTCCTATATGTAAAAAACATGACGCCATCATGTTAGCATGCTGTTGCTACGGTCTTAAACATTCCTCCTGTTTTCATCAGCTCTGCAGGGAATTATAAGAAAAACTGGCTAACCACAGGCTAAAAGATCCTGTTGTATTTTTATTTGATAAAAAAAGTTTGTACTTTGTGGAGTTAAATCCGTGCTATTGTCTATATTTATGTGTTAGCATATTTCTGCCAAGTCATGCTAGCTAGTCCTATTAACGCCTCTTTGTGACCACGGGCTAATTTTTAATACGTTTACATTTGTAACTTAGCTTTATAAGCCAAGCTTGATTGAGTAACTTTTATATAACTGTAAATATATATAACATAAATATTATATATGTAAAAACATAACACATATAGTAAAAAATGTAAAAATAAGTCTGATTTTTTTATGCGTGGATGTTTAGCTTTGGGGGACGTTGAACGAAATCCTTATCTGCGTTGCTAAGTCCTTTTATGTGATGACATCATCACTCAGCGCCTGTTTGTATTAAAGCTAATAAAGATGAGTTCACAGCTCAGAAGCTTTAAAACGGTCTCTTTGTCTGTCTGGTTGGGATGTGGACTCTTTTTGACTTTAGTCTCGGTTGCCATGGGTAACCCCTGTCCTCCAGTTACAAGCCATCAAAGTGTCCTGTGATGTATGGTGGATATATTAAGTGACTAGTCAGTTATGGCAAACCTTTAAGCTACTGACCACGTTGGGCTGTTGCTCAGGTAAGACTCATCAAACATCCGTGGGTCAGAACCGACCCAGAACATTGAGTCTACATGTGATTGTAGATTGATTTGAATGTAGGTGCATCTATGCAGCCAAATATATTGGAAAATCCTAAAAGAAATTAGTTACTAATCCAGTTCTGAGATTACAGCACAATGTCATTAAGAGAATATAATTTCAGATTCATTTATCAGATTTCTGCATCATTCACCTGCAATCCTGTGGAACTCTTCCTCCATGATTCTGACGGGTTTATCCAAAGGAAAATTGACAAACCGGAGTAAAAACCTTTTCAAGGTGAGGCACACTGAGCATCTCTCACATTGTATAGAACACGACCGTAGACCTCGTCCCCATCTGGACTCTCCTGGACGTCTGTCCTCTCTGATTATTCCAAACAATGAAAAACTGTTTTCCTATGAAGCTCCAGAGAAGATCCTTCTATGAGGCGAGTTTTCATACAAACTGCTCCTTTAAAAGCCTTCAAATCTTTTGACTGAATATAAAATAAAGGTTTTCTATCTGCCAATTATTTAGCTATCCTTTCTGGAGAGCAGGAATTCCTTCATAAGGCACGATTTGTGCCGCTGGAGTTCAACAGGTTTCATCTGACGATGTTCAGGACGTTTACATGTGAAAATAAATGTTTTATCCACACGATAGTGACATCTTATCAGTGTTTGCGCGTCATTAAATATTCTACCTGTACGGTGAGGGATGTGAACCCTCACCACACCTCCAGACGCTGGTATCCGATAAAGACCAGTCTCTTCCTGCTGTTGTTGAAGAGCGAGTTCTGTCCTCCCTCCTGAGCCGGCAGCTCGGGTAACCTTTAAGGAATGCAGAAGAGGATGCCAGAAGTATTTTGGGCCCAGATTCAGATGTTAAAATAGCAAAAAAGGTTGCAGGGTAGATTACAGGGGAAGATCTCAGACGGTTGAGCTGCAGAGCGACAAACCAGAGAGAAAAGCAGCATTTCCAGCCAAGGCAAGTCCCTCCTCACAGAGCTCCTCTATTTACAGCAGGTGGACGTCTGTAAGCGGCGCTTCATGGGTGTGTTGTGTCTTTGTTTGTGAGGTAAACATGTTTACAGGGTCTTTTATGTACTGTGTAAAGCCTAACTTTATTAATTTGCTCACAAATCCACTCCAGAAGGCTAAAGAGCAAAGATTAATTCATAACACCACTGAGGAGATGCCCCGAGGAGGCAGAAAGCCAGTTTTATTTGCCCTCCGAGTTAACCAGGGGCACTTTCCCCATACATAGCATCTTTAATTACAAACAAGCGGAGCAGGAAGGACAGGTTAGCCTGAGGGGGGAGTGGGGGGGGGGTATGAAAGCAGCTCCACATGGGCACCAGGGAAATCAGTTCAGCGCCCCTGACGGTGGGAGGGAGGGAAGGCTTGTACTTATAGATCAGTGAGGAGGAAGAGGAGCCCCCCAGGTACTCTGGGTACATGCTGTACATGTGCAGAAACACACGTTACCCCGCCTGCAGGCCCCCCAGCGTATGCCGGGGTCACGTGTTGTGCGTGACGCGCAGAGACGATAAAGCCGCCGTGATATTCAAACGCACCTCCGTATGTTAGCACAGCTTAACGGAAGGTCACCGGAACCGACTCCGTCTCCATGACTCCTCCCTGCGCCGCGCCGCTGATGTAAACAGAGGCCCAGCGGGGGGCGGGCCGTCAGGGCGCAGGTTAGACCTGCAGGAATGAAAGGCTGATGTTCACAGGTCCTGAGTACCGATGTTGGTGCGTCTCTGGAGATGAACGACCCACGGAGCGCTGCTGAATCATGAGCGCATCACGGGGTCATCCCACGGTTCTGTGATCGTGGGTCTGAGCTGCTGCAGGACGCGTTTACCGGATGTTCTAACCATCAGCACCAGGAAAACAGGAAGTCCTTCTGTAGGTCTAATCCCGCCGAGTCCCTCCGGCCGCATCGATATAAACATGATTGGTTATTGATATAACCAATCAGGGGAGATGTGTTGGTTCCCAAGTGGATCATGTGATCAACCGTTTTCTGACGTCATCATTCCCATTGTTCCAATCTGTAATCATCACACCGTTTGTTTCTTTGTGGTTCTCCTCTGGTCCTCCTCTGGTTCTCCTCTGGTCCTCCTCTGGTCCTCCTCTGGTTCCCCTCTGGTTCTCCTCTGGTTCTCATCTGGTTCTCCTCTGGTCCTCCTCTGGTTCTCCTCTGGTTCTCCTCTGGTTCTCCTGTGGTCCTCCTCTGGTTCTCATCTGGTTCTCCTCTGGTTCTCCTGTGGTTCCAGCTCCTACAGGTGGAGTCCCAGCTTCCAGACATGCCCAGAGGTGTCGGTGGCTCGGCGAGGCCCGAGGGGACGGGCTTCAGGTACCAGACCCCCCCTGCTTCAGAGCTCCAGAAAATGATGTGGACCAAGAGCGGCAGCAACCGCCACATGGACGAGGTCCAGCCCCGGATCTACATCGGAGACATGTGAGCCCAGAACATTCAGACGTCCCCCCCCCCCCCCGCTGGCGTGCTCACACTAACTCCACTGCTGCTTCCTGTCAGGTACGCCGCCAAAGACAAGCGTCTGCTGCAGGCTCACCGCATCACCCACGTGCTCAACGCCGCCGATGGGAAGTTCAACGTGAACACGGGGGCCGGCTTCTACCGGGACACGGGCATGGCCTACCACGGGGTGGAGGCCTTCGACATGCCCTCCTTCAGCCTGAAGCCCTTCTTCTACACGGCCGCCGGGTTCATCAAGAGCGCTCTGAGCTCGCCTTCAGGTGAGTGACCCTCAGCGGGCGGGGGGCGTCGCTGATCGCTCTCGACCCGGAGAGGCCGGTCCTTCCTGCGAGCCGCCTCAGCCGTCATTAAAATGCAAATCAAACGCTAAACATGAATCCAGCCAACGTCTTTCCCCTCGCTAAGCGCCTCCGAAGCTCCAACCCCGGCCGGGAAAATTGGTTTGAAACGGATCGCCCTGCTAATTTGTGAGCAACACTTTTATTGGACGTGGAAATGACACCGTTCTGTTTGTGGGGAGCCGCTGTCTGACACGACCGTAGTAAGACCAGACCTCCTCAGTCACATACCGGCTGATCGGGGGCTCCAGTGTGTGGCGGGGGCCCCCGGTAATCCTCCCGCAAGAAACACTCAGACGTAGAGACAGTTCAATTACGCGCTCCTGTGACCCCTAATCCCCGGCCCCCCGATAAGGAAGCAGGGATTACTGTGTGGTGAAACGTTCGGAGCAACAACGTGGAAAACTTTTGGGTCAGGAGTTGGAAGCTTTCCTCTCTGTGACGCGTTTTAATCCAACCAATTAGACATCCTCGCCGTAATCCAGTCGCTGATTGGTTTGTAGAGTAGAAATGGATCCGGCTGACCTCTGGGCTGATTGGCGTGACCTTTCCGTCGGCAGGTCGGGTGTTCGTCCACTGCGCCATGGGGCTCAGCCGCTCCTCCACCCTGGTTCTGGCCTACCTGATGATCCAGGAGAACATGACGCTGCCGGACGCCATCAGAGCCGTCAGCGCCAACAGGAACATCTGTCCCAACTCGGGCTTCCTGGAGCAGCTCCGGGAGCTGGACCAGGAGCTGCACGGCTGGGCGTCGTCAAGGAGACGGGGCAGCGGCGACGGACGGACGTGAAACCCGTTGAACCGTTATTAGTTTCATTTTGTTGTTGGATCTGCAGTAGATTTGATAAGAATTAGATTCCTGTAGGAACAAATTGACGGATTTTTGTGAAGTAATTTATAATTTTAAGCTTTTTTTTGTTTGTTTTTGAATTAACAAAAAATAATTTAAAGTTTAAAATGAATTTGTATAAAAATAAAGAAACAGGAATGCTCTGGTTTGACCTCCTGACCTCCAGAACCTTCTTTCATCATGAAGAACCTCCATCTGCAGACGTCAGCTCTTTATTTCAGACCTTGAAATCATCATCCTCATCTTCATCCTCCTATGAGGTTCTGTTACGGCCCATAAAGCCACGTTAGATAAAGTTCTGTTCCCTTTTGCGGACCAAAGGTTCCATCCTTCATGTGATGATTCATCCTCATCAGATGAGTCGTTGTTCTGACTGACACTAACCGACACAACCGTCCTCTGACGTCTCCATGACGACCGGTGAGGCGGTGTGAACCGGATCCACACCGACAACAACGATGAGTCAGAGCCGTCATGAACACTGCTGTGTGTGTGTGTGTGTGTGTGTGTGTGTGTTCGCAGCGCTGAGGAATAAATAGTCCAGCCGGGCTGTGGCATCCTCAGCTGTCTCATTCCTGAGTGTGTGTGTGTGTGTGTGTGTGTGTGTGTGTGTGTGTGTGTGTGTGTGTGTGTGTGTGTGTGTGTGTGTGTGTGTGTGTGTGTGTTGGGGGGGTGGGACACCAATAAGGTCACAGGTGACTGTTTCCAAATCCACTTCTTACATTTCCCCCCCAGCAGCGTGGAGCGTTTAGGAAAACGCTGCAGATTTGTGTTAATTATGCGTGGATGATGAGGCCAGAGGCGGAGCCGCCGTACCAAACACCGCCCACCTGCGATCTGCTGGGCCTTCTGCTGGAGAACAGACGTCCCACCGGAGCTGTCAACGAGGTTTGGCCCAACCTCTACGTTGGAGACGCGTAAGTGACATTCTCACTTCGGGGCCGCGCTGCAATATGCTAACAAACTGTCGCTGCAAACAAGTCCCGCGTTTGGCCGGCGGCGGGAGAAATATAAAATCTGTAGGTCTGAGTCAGCGGCGGCGGCGGCGCGGCGGCAGCATATGTGTGGAGGGCTGTCCGGGCCTCATTGTGTGGACTCTGGTGTCGGTTGTCAGGGCGACGGCCCGAGACAAAGTCCTGTTAGTGGATCTGGGAATCACACACGTGGTGAACGCAGCAGACGGCCCCCGCCACATCGACACCGGCCCCCAGTTCTACCGCCACACCGGCATCCGCTACCACGGCGTGGAGGCCGCCGACTGTCGAGACTTCGACCTGAGCCCGTTCTTCACGGAGACGGCGGATTTCATCCACGCCGCTCTGACGCAGAATGGTACAAAAAAACTTTATTTAAAACATCAGATCCTTGTTTTCATGGAGAAAAGACCTTTTATTTTAGCTCTAATTTATTTATTTCTTGTGGGTCTGGATGGAAAACGGTTAAACACCCCCAAACAGCTGATGTTTGTTTGTTTGTTTGTTTGTTTGTTTGTTTGTTTGTTTGTTTGTTTGTTTGTTTGTAGGTAAGGTGCTGGTTCACTGCGCGCGGGGAGTCAGCCGCTCGGCGGCGCTGACTCTGGCCTTCCTCATGCTGAAGGAGGGACTCACCCTGGTGGGGGCGCTGCAGGCGGTCCGCAGACACAGGAACATCCTTCCCAACGCCGGCTTCCTCCATCAGCTCCGCCTCCTCGACGCCTCATTGGTCCTGTAGAGGAGGAAGAAGACGTGACGTCTTTTGGATCCAGGTGACATCATTCACACCTCAGATGAAGATGATGTCGTTCCTCAGCCGTCAGAGGAAGAGTCCAAAACAATCTGAGTCAGAACCAAAGGAGAAGCCTCAGACTGATCAGTCTGATCAGGTACAGGTGTGGAGATGAGGCTCCACCCACCACCTCAGCCCCGCCTCCTGCCACGCCCCAGCACAGCAGAGCATTATGAGACGGAAACCAAACCATGACAGTTTGACATAAAATCTTTAGTTTGTTTATTCTTGTCTGTTCTTTTCTTCACGCTGAACGACACGACTGTTGTTTGGTGTTGGTGATGTCATAGGTGATGTCACTGCGGAGGGTTTAAGTAGGAATGACGGGTAAAGACGTGAAGATCACTTACATACTTCATCTAGTTACAAGTTACTTGACCCACGAGTCTCAGGATCTCTCTGGTTACGGGTCGGTTTACATGGAAACTACTTACATATAATCTCATATGTATTAATTTTGCAGGAAGTGGATCACGGGAACACTTCCTGTCACGCGTGGCCCAATGGAGCCCTGCAGACGGGCTCCTATAAATAAACAACGCTCCACTTCCACTTCCACGCTCCACACGCCCGGCGCTAACTCCAACACTTAACACTGTGATGTCTGAAGATTCTCGATACGACATGATAAAAATACGCCGGCGCGGTTGTGAGTGTGTACAGATTCAGGTCAGACTTTGAAAAGAGATGAAACGCTGAAGCCATCTTAATAAGAGATGCTCTCCGGAGCGCGCTGGGAGGAGGAGAGGGGGGGGGATCTGTCAAAATAAAAGGAATTGGATATCACAGGTTTAATGATTTCACTGTCAGAATGAATGATGGCCGAGGATGAAGATATGAGGGGAAAATAAAAGAGTCTGATGGTGTGAAGCCTCCGTCTGACACCGCAGCACAGTCATCATCGCACCCCCACTTTGAGATGCCTGGATGGACGAAACAACGCGGGAATCAAAGGCCTCCTCCGTCTAACCGTCTGACACGTTCCTCTCCTCCGGAACATCCTGAACGGGAGTTGGAGGCGACGCTCACACGCTCCCCCCCCCACCCCACCCCCAGAAAGGCTACACAGAGATGGACACAATTTGAAGGAGGAAAACCTCCCAGTGTTCCGTTCGCTCCAGCGGATTTGGGGCGTCCTCTGGCGAAGTTTGGATAAGCGCCGCTTCCCGCCAGCGGTGGAGATTAAAGTTGCGTTTGGATGGCAGGGACCGGCTGGGTGGAAGCTGCCCCCACAGGCAGGAAACATGGCAGCTGAGGTCAGGGGGGGGCAGAGTGGGCTAAAAATATCCTTCACATTTGATGCCCGTCACAGAGCGGTTACACAATCTGCACCCCGACTCCTCAGCGTTCTGCCTGTAAGGAGCGACAGCGTGAGGGAAACAGAATGTTCACGCAGGGAGATGAAGGACTTGAAGGTCCTGGTGAGAGCTGCTCCAGACGCAGGAAGGGGACGTGGAAGCCACGCAGCGAGCGTGGCGTTTTCTGTTCTCCCTTAAGCTAATAAATCATGTGTGAAGAAAAAAAAGGAAAGGCTGCTCACAAATCAAGGATGAACGTCTCCCAGACAGAATCTAGAGCGGCGGATGAATACGTCACCCCTGGAGGCTACGAGCTGGAGAAAATCCTCAACCGTGGGAGTGTGGCTTACACTCACGTCAACGAGGTCTGGCCCAACGTCTTCATCGGGGACGAGTGAGTAGAACGTGTGACATCGCCGACCCGACGGTGTCCCAGCAGCTAAAAAACGCCGCGCCGGCTTCCTGCAGGCAGACGGCGAGGGACAGGCATCACCTGAGGGGGCTGGGGGTCACGCACGTCCTCAACGCGGCCGAAGGGACCTGGAACAACGTGGACACTGGGGCCGGTTACTACGACGACATGGGCGTGGTGTACTACGGGGTGGTGGCTGAGGATGTGGTGACCTTTGACCTCAGCCAGCATTTCCTCTCCGCCGCCGAGTTTATAGAAGAAACGCTGAGGAACCCTCAGAGTAAGACGACCTGGTTCGAACCTAAAACCGTCTCCTGATTGGCTTGTTGCTCTAGACTTTCTTCAGGATCCAGATCAGACAGGTTCTAGATCTTATGATGTCATGGTGATTAAAACCGTTCTGGTTCCAGATCCAGATCAGAACCTTCAGACGGTTCTAGAGTCAGGGACTCCAAAACGTTCACACTTGTGATGCTGCTCCCTGATTGGTTCTCCAGATAAACTACTGGTGCATTGCGTGATGGGAAGAAGTCGCTCCGCCACGCTCTTCCTCGCCTACCTGATGATCTGCCAGAAGATGACGCTGGTGGACGCCATCGAACACGTGAAGAAACGCAGGAGGATCGTCCCCAACTGGGGCTTCCTGAAGCAGCTGAGGGGGCTGGACGAGTTCCTGCAGGAGCAGCGGAGGGACTCGAGCCTCGAGTCGCCAGAGACCAGATCAGAGTCGAGTCAGCAGAGGGACGAGCTGAAGGGTCGAGTCGCTGAAGACGAGTCCGAGTCACAGCAGAAGAGCTGAGGGCCGGTTGAAGCATCTCAGAGCAAAAACTGAGGCCAAGTCTCGAGTCATCTGAGACACGTCAAATCATGTGAGACAGGTCCAAGTCAAATCCCGTGTAGTTTAGTGTAGATCCTAGTCCCGAGTCCATCCTGCAGCAGGCCCGAGTCATTTGAGGCTAGTCACTGGTATCCAAGTCATCAGATGTTTGAGATGAGTCAAAGTTAGACCTCAAATCATTTGAAACAAGTCCAACTCAAGTCGAGTCAATCAAGTCCAATTTATTCAAACTGGTTTAGAAAAAACCAAGTCTTTTCAGGTGATTGTAGTCCAAATAAATTCTAAATTTTCCTCCTAGTCAAATTAACTGGAAGTCTTTTTTAAAACTTTTGGTCATTTGAGAAAAGGAATTCCAGTCGTCTCTAAAACCGTTTGAGACGAGTACGAGTCAAAGCCCAGGTCCAGACACGTCCGAGTCAAGCAGCAGGTCTTTCTCAGCAAGTTCCAAGTCAGTAAGAAAGAGACTCTAGAAAACTAGCTCTTTTGTTTCCTATGTAGATGTAGGGATTAAATATTCAGCCTCTCTTCCGGTTTGTTTTTAAATTTCCAGGTTAAGACGCGTTTCAGCTTTTTGTCTGGAGCGATGAAACATCAGGTGAATTAAATCTTCTAAAGCAACCAAGTCCGAGTCACATGTCCTTTTATTTTTTTGACTTGATTTTATTGTAAAATAATTTTCCTGCTGGGCAAACAGCTGTCTGGATCTCACATTTCTGTTCCGCGACTCGTAAATCTTTCAAATGAGTGGGAGAACAATGGAGAACAGGTCAATCATAATTTATTCTTATGCTAAAATGTACAGCATTTTAAGTAACTGACAAAAGGAGAAAAAGTCATAAATACAAGAATGTCTTTCTGTGGGTTTGTGCACATAGCCAGGTATTTCCCTCCGTCTCTCAGCGACTCTGTACAGGTACAAAGGCTACAAAAGAGGAATAGAAACAGAAACACAGGAACAAGTTGCGTTTTACATGCAAACCATGAGCTTAGTTTGGTCTATTCACAGGCGCTATTCTTCTACACTTCGGTAAAATATAAATCCAACATTTTATAAAGATACAAAACAAATCTACAGATGGAATGAAAACGTAGCTTTAAAGGCATTATGTAAAATATCCACTTTGGACTAAATTTATACTTTCTTTCTCGTTATTTTGTCGTTATAATCATTTAGTTCTTTGAAATTCCACCACACTTCTCTAAGCGTGGAAATGTTTTAGAACTTTTCTGGGTACAAACGCTGAGATATGCTCGGTTATTTGGACAGAAATCAGTCTGTTTTATTCAACAGAGAGCTGCCTCCAGGAGAGCCGTTACAAAAGACTTCAGAATTATACATACAGAGCAATAAAACCTCTCAAACCCAACAGAAAACAGGACTAAGTTTACATTTTTTTACATTATTAGAATTAATAAAATATAGTTTCATCTTTGTCCCTGGGGAGGGAAACCTAATAAAGGCCAGATCTCTTTCCAATGGCTTTGCTAGTGAGCACGACACGTGTACACTACTACTCAATGCACCGTCACTAACAGACTGAAGCATGCTAGTCGTCACTTTACAAAATAAGTACAATAATTTAAATATACAAAGGCGTGAGTCTCACACACACACACACACACACACACACACACACACACACACACACACACACACACACACACACTGAGCAGGTTCCTCCTCCTGTAGCAGGCACGTTAAATGGCTTCATGGGGGGTGGGGGGGCTGCTACGCGACCACCAAATCCACCTGTGAGCTCTGAAGCCGCCGCTCCACACACACACACACACACACACACACACACACACACACACACGCACACACACCAGAGACAGGAACGCCGGTTCAATCGGTTCCCATGGTAACGACGTAAGGCTTCCCTCTGGAGGACCAGGAATACTTCCGGCGTTTCGTCGCCGTGGAGATTCTTGCATCCTTTCCAAGTGCTGCTGGTTTTTAAGTCACGTTAGCGAGGTGGGGGCGGGGGCGGGGTTACCGGCGGATGTACGGCCCCTTCAGGGACGGCTTGGACATGCCGGTGTTCATGTATCCGTGGTGACCGGCGGGGGTGTACACCACGTTGCCGTGCGGCGCCGCCTGCATGGGCTGCTGGGGGTATGGCTGCGTTCCCATCATGCCCATCTGCATAGAGTACTGGGGCGACTGGTTCATGTAGGCGTGGTTGCCGTGGTAGCCGCTGTTCATCATGGGCTGGCTCATGCCGTAGCCGTTCATGGCGTTGAGGGGGGGCATGTTCATGGAGTTGACGTTGTAGGCGGGGGCCGGCATGATGTTGACGCTCATGTTGACGCGCGGCATGGCGGCCAGCGAGCGGGACGGCGCCTGCATGGCGACGGCCTGGGGGGGGGGCCGGGCGTACATCTGCTGCTGGTGGTGGTGGTGGTGGTGGGGGTGGGACAGCGGCGCCGACTTGGAGCGCGCTGACATGTGCGCCGCCGCCGCCGTCTTGGGGGCCATTTGGGGCTGGATACGCTGCGAGGGCGGGGGCACCCCCACGTTGCGCTGCAGCATCATGGGCGGGGGCGAGCTGAGGTTGGGGGGCGGGGTCATGGTGGCCTGCACCTGCGCGTTGGGGACCCGGTGGGGCGTCTGCGACAGCGACACCAGGCTAGAGTGCTGCGACGGCAGCGGGGGGGTGTTGGCGTACGACGTGATGGGGTGGGAGGGGGCGTGGCTGAAGGGCAGCGCGTGGGGGTGCTCCATGAAGCTGTTGGTGAACTGCTGTAGCTTGGCCAGGCTCAGCCCCGACGACTGGGGGTAGTGCCCCCCCCCGTACTCCCCCTGGTGGTTGATCCGCTCGTACAGGGCGAAGTTGGGGGTGCCCGACTCGGGGATGTCGGCCAGCTGCATGGTGGCGGTGAAGTTGGGGGGGAGGGCGCACTGGGCCATGGGGGGGGGCTGCTGCTGCTGCTGGGGGGGGTGCTGATTGTGGAGGGCGTGCTGATTGTGCTGAGTCAGCTGATTGTGCTGCAGGTGGTGATTGTGGTGGTGGGGGTTATGCTGGCTCAGCTGATTGTGGGGGCCGTGCTGATTGTGGGGCCCGTGCCTGCCGTGGGGGGGGTGCTGGCTGTGCTGGCTGTTGCTGGGGGGCCGCTCCACCACCACGCAGCCCTGCGGCGACTTGACGCCGCAGTGCGGGGGCGACGCCAGGCTGTTCTGCTGGATCATGCCGCACCCCCCCGGGTTGACCATTTGCTGGCCGACGGCGCAGCTGCTCTGGGTCAGGCCGCTGGGGGGGGGCAGGCCGCCGTAGGAGCAGCTGTTCTGTGACGGCCCCGCCCCGCAGATGCTGCCCCCCATGGTGGAGTCGTAGCTGCTGGGGTTCTCGTAGTTCTCGGTGGTGCTCTCGATGCTCCCCAGGTCGCTGAAGCCGCTGTCCACCACCTGCTGGGAGGGGTCGGACACGGACGCCACGTCCATCAGGGGGGAGGTCTCCAGGTTGTGCAGCGACGGCACCGAGATGGCGCCGTGGTCGGGGCTGATCTGCGTGTAGCCGCTCTCCAGGAGGGACACGGCGGGGCTGCTGACGGAGCGCACCGATTGGCTGGGGTGGGACTGGGCGGAGGACAGGGGGCTGCTGTGGTCCGACTGGGGGCAGTCGTCCAGCGGGGCCAGCTGGGGGCTGGGGGCCGGGGGGGCGTAGGCCCGCGGGCCGTGGCGCCGCTCCCGGCTCTCGGCGCAGTCGGGGAACACGGCCTCCCGCTCCGCCTCCCGCGTCAGCGAGCGGACGGCCCGCGCCGTCTCCGGGTCGACCTCGGCGCAGACGGGGGGGCCGTCCCTCAGCACGGGGCTCAGCGCCGGCCCGGCCGCTGGCGGCGCCGGATGTTCCTGACAGGGGCTGGGCGGGGCTTCTTCCTCCGACTCAGAGTCGGCAGGATGGTCCGAGTCCGCGGCTGCGACGGGGGCGGCTGCTGATGCTTCAGCCGGTGGCGCTGCTGGCTCCGCCCCTTCCTCCTGGGCGGCGACCACCGCCACCGCTTCCTCCTCACAACATGTTACCGTGGAAACGTGCTGACTCAACTCGGAGTCGTTGTCGTCTTTCGGATCTAAAAAAGTCGGGGCGCCCTCGGCCCCCTCCCTGGAGCTGCTCGGCCCCCCCGTCCTGGCGTCGTCTTCGTCCTGACCCTCCCTCCTCCTCGGCTCCTCCTCCTCCTCCTCCTCGTTCTCCAGTGACACACCGGCTGTGCTGGGGTCCAGCTCCTTGGCTGGGGGGTCCTCTCTGTGTTCGTTCTCCCGGTCATCCTTGGGGGGTTCCTGGAACTCCTCTCTCTCTTGAGTGAAGGGGGAGGCGGCTCCTGGGGAGGCGGCGGGCGACACCGCCGGAGACGCCACCGGCGACCCCTCCAGGGAGGAGGACTTGTGGGAGGCGTGGTCGGCGGGACTGGGGGGCTCGGAGGGCAGCGTCTCGAGTGTGGCCCCCGGGCTGGGGGGCCCCCTGCCCGCCTTCTCCTCCAGGCTGAGGGCCCGCTCCGGCTCCCCCCGGGCCTCCTCGGTCTGGATGAGGTGCTGCTCGGCCTCCATCGGCGTCTCGGGGGGGGTGTAGAGGTTGAGCTTGAAGCCCATCTTCCGCTCGTTCTTTATCCTCCACTTGGGGGGGCCGCGCTTCACGCCTTTCGGCCAGCCTTTCTTCCGTTTCACCGGTCGGTGTCGACTGGGCGTCTTTGAGAGGACGTCGGCTTCTGGTGGGGGGGGTGAAAACCATTTTAGACCTTGAACCGTTTAGAAGAGAAGAGTTTTACCCCCCCAGATAAAAATACCTTGGTTCCAGCGCTGGTAGTTGTCCTTCTGAGCGTTCTTCTGTAGCCGGGGGCGACCTCTCCTCCGTTTGACTGGTGTGACTGGTGTCTTGTCCTCCCGCTCCTCCTCCTCGTCCTCCATCTTGCCCCCCCTGCCGTTGCGCTCCAGGAGGGGCATGGGCCGCTCGTCCTCCGACTGGTCGAAGGGCTCGTTCAGCACCTCGGTCGTCTCCGAGATGGTTTCTGTGGTGACGCTGCTGTTGATCCTCTTCCTCTTTCGACCTCTCTTTTTCAGCGCCATGGTTCTCTGGAACGCAAAGGAGAGAAGGGATGAAAACCCCCGGCGGAGCTGCAGGACTGGAAAAACCGGGGTGAAGGTGGACGACCTCCAAGTGGACCCGACAGGAATCCAATCCGGCTTCTAAAACGCTAGAAACGCTCTGCCAGACCGCTCGCTCGAGCGACGCCGGCGGGTGTTTTAAGCCACAAATGAGACGGGCAGAGCGAGCAGAAAACCACAGCCTGCATTTTAAATTCTCCAGTTGGTTCCCACCGCATGCCGACGACCCCCCCACAAGAAGAACGTGAAATCAATACCGTAGCTAATCCTCTAAATCATCTCCAACAACCAGCATCCTTCTTTTCTGTGTTTCTGGGAGTTTGGTGGAAAAGCTCCCCCCAACGTCTGACACTGGCTGTAATATCAGGTCTGCCACCAGGGGGCAGTGTCATCCAGACGGAGCACAGAGCAGGGCAGTAAATTAACCATGACCAGTGACAATAGTACAAGGTTTAGCCGGCACAGTCTTGACACCAGCAGCGAAAACATAATCTATTATCAGCAGCTGCAGGCAGAGACGCTCCAGATGACAGGAGGACGCCTCCTCAGCCCCCCCACTCATGAATATTCATCAGGCCTTCCCATCTCACCGATATGTCCTCTAATGAATGGAATTATCTACCGATATACATTCATTTTGTCCCATAATGAAATTGCAGATAATCAATGAGATAACCCCCCCACGGGTCCCGGAACAGCTGGTCGTGACTCAGCGAGCGGTGGAGTCACCTTTCTCTTGGCCGCCAGCACGGCGTGGGCTTTAGCCAGGATGGGCGGCGAGCCATCGGAGGCGTCCGAGTCGTCCGAGTCATCGTCGGCGTCCTCGTCGTCGCTCACTTCCTGCGTCTGCTGGAGGCGTCGGGTCCAGGACAGGGCGGGGCGGCGCTCGTAGGTCCTGAAGGGAACCTTGCAGTGGACTTTGGTCAGCGGCGGCCGGCTGGCGTGCGTCACGGCGTAGCCCCCTCTCTCCTCCTGCTCCCAGACGCTGGCCTGCTCCCTCAGCCGCTCAGCCTGGTCATTAAACAGACAAGACGCATTATCTCTGGGAGGGGCGCACGCGTCCGAGCAACGAGGCTGATGGGAAAACAAGAGGTCGGAATTAACGTCATGACAAATGAATGACCGCAGCCTCCTCCTGATAACAACAGCAGCGTCCTGATTGGACGCCTGCCCGTCACGGAGGAAACATTTCCATGAAGTAACCGTGGAGAGATCGCATTTCATGGAATGTTCACGACGTCCATCACGCCGAGTTAGCACAGCGTTAGCCTGTTAACGGCCTCCGTTTGAACCGGGAAACCTACATCCATCTCCGCCTCCCGCTCCTCCTCAGACAGGACGGCGTTGGCTGCGGCGGCAGAGGGGGTCCAGCGCAGGGCGTGGTGGTCCACCTCGTTCTGCCGGGGGTGCGCCCTCAGGCTCTCCATGTGCCTCTGGATCAATCGCTCCCTCCTGATCAACACGATCCTGCGTCAGAGGGGAGAGAAGCACGTCGGCGTGAGGCGGGCAGAAAGGTGACGGCTGGTCCGACAGCAGCTCTGTGGGACGGCAGGTGCTGCGTGTCCTTGGGGGGGCTTAACCTGACTTACTTCTGTCAATATTCAGCAACATTAATGGATACGCGGTTATAAATACCCGCTGGCCTGGATAAGTCAGACAGCACGCGGGAGAGGCGGCGCGGGCTGGAGGATGCTGGGAAACTGACCTGCCATCCTGCCTGTCGATCATGCCGAGCTGCTGCAGAGTGGCGGCGATGTCGTGCGGACACATCCCAGTGGCCCTGCTGATGCCTCGAACGCTGATGTGTTTATCCGGGTGCTTATAAAGGTGCTCCAGGATGACACTTTTCCAATATGCCAGGTAGGATAAGCGACCTAGATCCGACAGCGGCTTCTCCGGAGACCCGGCCTGTCCTTCCTGCCTGGTGAGGAGGTAACCTAAAAAGACAGGAGTCAAACACAAACACCACTTCAGTCCAGCTGCTGCTGCTGGGTAATTTCACATCACACTCTTTACCGCGGATTAGATATTAATGTGAGGACGTGAGACCGGGCTCTGGTTGAGATTTCATGTTTGAAGGGTAAAAAGAGAAGCTGTGATCCAACAAAGGAGACGGCTGTGAAGAGGAAACGGAGCGACGGAGCGAAACAGAGGAGCAGCTGGATGTCATAGCTCACAAGAGACTGCACTTGGGAAAGATAACGAACAAGGGAACCAAAAAAAAAAAAAAAAGCTAATACCAATATGTATCTGTGTGTAATTAGTTTTATAGCGGCCCTGTCAAGGGTCATCCATTATGAGCTGCATGGAATTAATTAATGCCTTTTAATGCGCACCCACTGCCGAGAACCAAACAAGCAAATCTAATCACCAAACAGTGAACACATAATATTCCAGTAATCACGACAATATTCATTACGGGAGCGAAGGAGGGGAGCCTGTGATAACAAACACTCAGCGATGAATATTCAATAAATTAATTGAAAAAACTAATTTTACAAGTATATTATCATGAATAAGAGCCACTCCACAGCCTTTGAATTATGATTTCAAAGAGCACATTTTTCACCCGCTAATGCTCTGAGCGCTACCTGAGACAAAGTGTTCCTCTAATACAATCCAATATAACAGAAAATCTTAATCTAAACAGCACCAAAGCTACATTTTCCAATAAAGCCTTCAAAGAGCTCAGAACTCAGCTGCGTTCAATCTCCCTTAATCCCCGTCTTTGTTATCAGCACACTCTCAATATCACAGATCCTCCTGCATCTCTGAGTCTCAATGGCTCCCAAAGTGAACAGGAAATCAAATGCTCCATTATCTCCCGCCCACCCCACACACACACGCACGCACGCACGCACACACACACACACGCACGCACACGCACGCACGCACGCACACGCACGCACGCACGCACACACGCTCCTCTTCCTCCTCTTCACTGCACACAACCCCAGCGAACTCCTGAAAACAATAACATGCATATTATGACTAAAAAAACTGCCTGGCTAAACATGGAAATCCACTCAAGCCGTCCTCTGAAGTGGGCCGCCAGCCTCTAAATATTGGATGTGTTGCGTTTATTGGTCTAAAACATAGCGACTCCTCTTCATCGCCAATCAAGGAGTGAGATCTTGGGGCGATGTTATTGGACGTCAGACAACATAACGCAGTCTAATCTTCAGTGATAGCCTGAACGGCGTGTGTGATCGCTCCTGATGAGGCTACTTTAAAGCTTTAGCAGAAGAACAGCACCTCGCCAGCAGCTACAAACTCACCCCTTAATCTGAAAGAGTTTGTAAAGACAGATGAAAAAAAAAAAACAGTTCAGCGGTGTAAAAGAGCATTAAGGAACTTACTGAAATCAATAAGGAACCTTCCAAATCCTTGCCTTTGGTACTGAGGCATGATCATTATGCAGGAGACATTGTACTTCTGCTGGCAAAGCTTTTCCTGGGGGAAGGAGAAACAGATCAAGTATGTCAGAGCTCTGCTGAAGCTGGCAATTTACTGCACCTGCCATCGTCCTTGTCTAAAAGCATTCACGTGCACGTCGCCAAGTTCACGTGCACGTGCACATCGCACGCACAGAGACGAGTCTCACTCGGCCCTGAATCACAGCCGCAGCAAGAGATCATTATCTTTCTGGTCAAGAAGTCGGTGATTAGAAAGGAAATGGACGACATGTTTAAAGTGTTCTGATTAAATAGACTGAGTCTCACTTCATACTAAAGGATGTAGAAGAATGTTGAGGGACTCAAAGCAGCATCTGAGCAGTGTTGTTGTTCCTGATGAACGTTCAGCTTTAGCACACACGTTATCATGTGGCTAGTTGGTAGCGGCCTCAGGGCGGTGCTTATCACCCAGGTAACACCGTCCAACACAGCGCTACACACTGGAACGCTTCAGCGTGAAGCCTTGTTTGGATTGGCTCCCTGTTCAGAAACTCATGTCAAACTAAAAGCCCCGAGCGCTCCTGTAGATGGAAACTATTTCTTCAAAAGGCTTTTATTGTGAAACAGTAGCAGGAAATGTGAGAAAGCCGTTGACCTACGAGGGCCACACATGTTCAAGTCGCTCTGGGCTGAAGTTTTCTTTTATTTAATAGTGTGATGTTTAACTTTGGGAAGAGAGAAGCTAATGGTTCAGCGGTTCCAGAGCGCTGCAGGGCCGATGAACCTGTCAGGGCTACGGGACGGGGGAACAGGAAGTGTTGCTATCGCTACGAGATGATGATGTCATGAAAAAACAGCTTAAATGTGCTGCAATTAACCAACATTACGTACGATCATATTTATTCATCATTCAGGACTGAAAAGAATAAAAAAAAACCCCCAACATGACGTGGTCCTGCCTTCACATTCCCGTTCATGGGCTCAGTTAGAGAGGCGCTGCGTCAGAAGTGACACCTACTGGTAAGGGTTGGTATTCCAGTACAGTAGCTGACATAAGGTCAAACCAGTGTGAGAAGGTTTACGTTAGATTCGACTGATATCTTCAAAATCCTTTCTAACATTTTGTGGACATTTTATCGACGTTCCTGGACTGGGAGACTCTGGTTTCATGACTGTTAGCGTTGTAACAGACAGCAGGAACCACATCCGCAGCGTTCGGTGTATTTGTTTGACTAGCTGATTAATGTGCCCGTCGTTTATTGTGAATAAAAACGGATAAATACCAGTCCAGTATCAGTGTCACCGTTTAAAATGACGTGCGGTATTCCTAAATTTCCCACATAATCGCTCTGTAATTCCTACCTTGGAGAAGTAGCCCACAAGATGACAGCCCTTCTCATCATTCTTTGTCAGTATGTAGAAGAGGAAAGGCTCCACATCATAATACAGGGTCTTGTGATCCAGGAAAAGCTTGGCTAACAGGCAGAGGTTTTGGCAGAATAGTTTGCTGACATTTCCATCAACCTAAACACGGAATAAAAAGAGCAAGAGGACACTGTTCAAGCAGCGCTGCTTCCTCCCTCCTCCTCCCTGAACCCATTCAGCAGAATCTCATGCAGCATGCAGTTATTGCTTTATTGCTGTAAAGGGACGCTGACCTCGAAAACAGAAAGGTCATCCTTTCTGTAGATTTCATTGGCTGGCGGGTGGAACCAGCCGCACTTCTTTGTGTGTCTCTGGAGAATATTTTTGCTTCTCATGTACTTCAGGCAGAACTCGCACAGATAAAGCTTGTGTAGTCTGACAGAGACAAAAGGGACAGCTGCAGTTTCTACTTCAGCAGTAAACACTGGCATAAAACCGATCATCGGCGGTCTTTGCGTAAAAGCAGCTTTACCTCGAATATTCAGGCGGGTAAGGCGACGAATACCACGTTTGGATCTCAAACTTCCCAAATTCGATGATGGCGGGACATCGCATGGAGTCGGCGCTGAGCAGAGACCCGGTTCTCTGTGGAAGGATGGAATAAAAGCAACTATAAATGTGATGAAAGATGATGCTGATCTTTACTGTGGCTTCAGAGCTAAAATCCTTCATCCTACATGAGGAAGATGCACAAGCTCTAATTCACCTGAGGGAGATGTTTACCTGCCACCAAGAGGTACAAACTAGAGCTGCAACATTCTGCTTTTATGTCTACAAAGTTTATAAAGCCTCTATGCTAACTGTTAACGCTCTCCAGTTTGATATCGGTTTCTGCAGGCCTGATGGCGTCACACTGGCTCTTGTTCAGTTGGAGAGCAAAATGTCACAGAAATGATTTGTAAACTAAAAAACAGTTGATGGTAACTGAATGTTTATCCTTTAAAGCTCCACTTCCTGCGGCTCCCTCACCTGCAGCGCCAGCTCCTGCACGCGGACGAACGTCTCGATGTCGTCTTCCGTCACATGGTCTCTGGACATGGCGGCAAAGTTGGCCCGGGCCTCCTGCTTGACGTGCAGCTCCCCGCTGTGGCCTGTTACCGGCACAAAAACACCGCGTCAGCTCCAGAGACGACACATCCACACCGGTTTGTCTGCAGCAGCTGTGGTTGAATAATCACATAAATGAATTCGATGCAAATGTGCTTATACTGTGAGCGCTGCCGCTGAGCCTGTTTGAGGCCGCGTCTCTGAGGAATTTCATAATGCATCATCTTCGCATGTTTATATGAAAACCCCTAATGTAATGAAGTGAAACTAAATCACTCTAATTGTGTAACTGCTTTCATGTGCTTAGTCATCCACCAAGACAGTTTCCCATGAATGAAGAAGCAGATGCAGTGGAGGGAGCGAATGTCAACATGAAAAGCAACTGATGTGGGGAAGCAGGCAGTAATTTCATAAAAGACATCAACACCAACGACTTAAGCACAAAACAAAAACCCATTAGCAGCAGACATGATGCGTCATGTGCCGCTTCACACACACACACACACACACACACACACACACACACACACACACACACACACACACACACACACACGTCCTTCATGTCGTTTCTTTAAACTGGGATTCCGCTGGTGGAGACAGTGAAATGTGAGGGTTCCTGCTCTCCTGGCTGTAATCATCATGTCAGCTCTGAGTCAGCTCGGATGGTGAATCACTGGGTGTGTGTGTCTAATGACTGCCCAAAGAGAGCGCACACAGAGGTTTCAAGAGTGAGGTGGGATGATGAAGAGCGCTGATGGGACTATTGGCACTACTGGTAGTGATCGCAGCGAGCACTACAGCAGAGGGTCAAGGACAGAGCAAAGGAGCAGCATGAGGGGGTTAGTGGGCCATGCACTACGACAGAAGCCAACGGGCGAGAGGATGGATTTCAGTACGCAGCCAAGTCAAAAACGCAACCAAACTGGGTTAAGAAACGAAAAAATCAAATTATGCAGAGGATTAGTAGTCTGTTAGGATGCTGAGGTGTTTCCTCAAAGAAAAAGATCAGCTTTAAAAAATGAAAAACAAGCGTAAAGGTGTGGAGACGCAGGTCTTCGGCCAGAGTTTGGAGCCTTGCTTACCATGATTATTCTCAGGCTTAATTCTTCCGTCTGTCATGTCTCCCTTTCCGGGTGAGGGGGCTCCCTTCTGGGGGCTCACTTTATACCTCAGCCTGCCTAGTGTCCTGTGCTTTTTAAGGAAGGGGTTACGTTTGAAATGACTGACCATCTTAAACGGGTGTCCTCTGGGTCGGCCCGGCCCTGCAGATGTGGGGTGTAACCTATTTTTATTAAACTCGTTCTGTCCGGGGCGCTGGGCCCCCGCTATGGACGCGTGGGAGGAGTCCTGCACACGTTTAGGCGGCGCGTAGGAAGGTAGTCTCTTTTTCCGCGGCTGTCCCTGAGTCGTGTAATTGTGAGAGAGTCCGTCAAATAGTCCCTTGAGTTGGCTGCTATTGCAGAGGCTACTCAGGGAGGGGACGCTCGACTGGCTGGAGGAGCTCTGGGGAGAGTTAGCCGAGGTGGAGCTGCTGGACACCTGCGAGGGCGGGCTAAGTCCCGGCAGCGTGGGGATGGGTAGAGGCGTGGAAGGCGAGGGAGTTATCTTTTGAGGAGCGCCGGCGGCAAAGGCGAACGGCTCCGGTGGCTTGCAGAGTTTGGGCTTGTCCCGAGAGCTCAACTGTTTGCCGGCCGACTTTACGGCTACAGCTCGCATGCGACGGCCCACCGGGGAGGGGGTAAAGAATTTGGAAAGCCCGTCGATAAGCCCTTTGGTTTTCTTGTTAACGGTGAGTGTAGCTGGGGTGGAGGTGGGCGTGAGGGGGGGAGTGGTGGTGGGGGTGGAGATGGTGAATTGGGTGGCGTCGACCACACAACGGGGGTCTGCAACAGCCAATCTGGCTCTGGCGTCCGTCACAGATGCAGCATGACCAGATGAAGGTGTGGAACAGACGGTAATCTTTTGACCCCTACCAGGTGACCCCCTTCCTCCCAGTGCTACCATGGAGCCGTCGCCACTGGTTACAGACCTGCCGGGACAGAAACAGAGCTGAAGGGGACCTGGGTACAGTTACTAGAAGTAATAAAGTACAAGTTGGAGGTGTGAGAACTGAACGATTGTCTCCATTTAAGCCAGTTTTTAGTCTAATTCATCTGATGATCTGAAATTAAAATATGAAAAGTACTATCAGTCACATTCACAGCGGAGAAACAAGAACGAAACTCAAGTACGCCCACAAATTATTTACAATTTTATTTTCTACTACATTCATATTATTTTATGAGTTATCTGCTGCACAGGAGAGTGAAAATGCAGAACTGACCTGGGTGTTGACTTAAACTTACACTATAAAAAAACCTGATGATATCAGTTCAGATTTAAGCTGAATCCACTGCTGCAAAATCCTCCACATCCTCAGCTGAGAAAACCTGCTGCATGTGGTTATGTGTTTTTAACACTGTTGATTGATACGTCCCTGATTAGCATTTATTAGACACTTTTGTTGTGGTTTAGTCTGGAAACTATTTCCTGATTGCCTGAAGGTTAATGACAGTCGTGTTGGCAGAGCTTTGCATTCCGAGTACTTTCGGTTACTTTAGATGCAAAGATTTAACCGCTGCTTCACGTACTGTTTGCTTTTCTTGTTCTCTGTAAATGATAATTCCAGTTTATCACATCTTATCATATAATCTCAATCTATTACAGTGCTACTGTGGAGCTGGAGACATGCTAGACTGCAGGCAGCAGTGGGTCGGAGTTGAACCAGGAACTCAGTCGGTTTGTATGGTGGATACTTTGAAGGATATTTGTGGTAATATTTCCACAGCTGTGTTTAAAAATGCCCCATTTGTCTTCCACCACAATAGCAATTAACTCAAACACAATGTTTTTATTGCCAGTGGGAATTTCCCTCTAATAAACTGCTGATATTCAGATAATTGCAGACTTACATTCTTTGTTTGAGCTTATTTCTGGGCCTTCCGATTGGCTTTGCATATCGACGTTTGATCTGATCGGCTTTCTTGTGCAGCAGTTTCTTCCCGTTCTCCTTTGGCCTGCATACTTGGCAGATCCAGGTTCCTGGAAGGTGCCCAGAAGCAGAGAGTACCATTTGGGTGGGTTCATCAATTCAGAGGACGTACAGTACATTCATTTGAAACATTTCCTTTAATACAGAGAGCTGGCGCGCGTCCCTGCAGCGCACAATGACAATCAATTACTCAGCACAAAGCAGAAATCTATGAGAAGACATCGGGTCAATTGTGCGTCCTGAGAGACAGACGTGGTGTCAGCTTGTCGAACCTGTGTGACTCGCATGAGCAGCCTGTCAAACGTCCTTCTAAAGCAGACGCACCATCATTACAAGCCTCGCTGTTGGGTCAGCACTGTAATCCAGAGATAGCTAGCGTCCCCGGGGAGGCTGAAATAATTTGATATGCATGCAAAGCTCCTAATAAGCCACCGCTGCCTCTCTGCTGCTGACTGACAGGCCCACACGGCCATCTGTGGAGAGGAGCCTTTGAATCGACGGCGGAGGGGCGAACAGAAGCCAGACGGTGTAAACACCTCACCTTTTGGCATTCTTGAAAGCGGCGGGTTGCAGCATTCCATGTGAAAGCCCCGATCACATGAATCGCAGAATAGCATCTCATCCTGAAAAGGAACGGCAGACGTGTGAGGGGTGTCCCTGTAGCATGCGTGTAGCCCCCCCATCATTTAAAAGTCTTTTGGTAAAATTGTGCACAAGAGAGGCTTTTTACAAATCTGAGGGAAAACCCACAAATCCTCAGGGATACACGAAATGAGATCTAGCCCAAAGCCTACAACACTGAAAACGGTTTGTGCTCAGATATGTGCAACATTATACTTACAGCATTTCTCCCCTGTATTCGACAGGAGCTGCAGGTTTTGCATTCAATACACTGCCATCGTAATCTCTTCACATTTGAGGTTAATTCGGGGGAGAACTTCAGACATGATGGATGCCCTTCAGGAGCAGAGGAGAGCTTATTAGAACAGACACAAGGCTTTTTATCCACACAGCGATATGCAAATATGAACACTTTACCTCATCAAAAACAATGGTGCGACAGTATGTCCACAACACTCATCGCCCCCTGCCACAAGTTGTGTCTAAAAACAGTACGATCAAACATCTGAGCCACTAATTACACATAATTTGATCTTAATGAGGCAGAAACAGTAGCGGCGCTCATTCTAATGGAAGTCGATCCATGAAAGTCATGTAAAAGCTCGCCTTCTCCCTCACCCAGCTCCCTCGCACGGTTGTAAAACAGCTGTTTTACAGTGAGAGCACAATTTGTGTACACTATGAGCGGTTAATGAAAACCACCTCAAAGCTACTTAGTCAAATTTGAGCTATAAAAATGTCACCACGAGAACAATTCCTCACGGCATTTAAAATAATTGTTCAAACATAATTGACTCCTTGGCTGAGGTAATTTTCCGGGGGGGGGTTCGCATTTTCGACTGGAGCGAAACGGCGGTGGAGGAAATGCCACCGATCAGCGGCGGGGAAAGGGTTGATCTTTGATCCTCTGTTCCCGGTGTGCTCTATAAGAAGAATCGGAATGGAGGGAAAATGACTTCATGATTTCAGGTTCTAACAGCCACTTATGGAGCATCTGCCCTTCTACAGCCCGCTGAGGCTTGGAAGCAATTTGGATCCTCCAGTCTCTCAATTTGAACATTGTTCTTCCATTAAGGGGAAGTGAAAAATGCAGAGCAACAATGTGACATCTGCCTCGCTGCTGCTGGAGACGGCTGCGACTGGGGCGCAGCGATTGGACGACAGGATTTATATTTAGAGACAACAGTTCATCAGCAATCAACAGATTTCTAAACACGGCTGGGAAGGGCTGGTCTTCATGTAACTGTGATTAGCCTGCTCACGTTATCCAGCGTTACAGTATAAGTCTAGAATAAATACACCTCAGGAGGAGGAGGGGTGTTTACTCCTACAGTCATGTTTTTATTTACACTCTTGTCTCATTGCTTCAACAACAGTCAGTCAACTGTTGGACCTGTGGCGGTGGACGTCAATTCAATTTCTTTCTACGACTTCCTGAACGAGAGCCAATCAAACATCAGTGAACATTTCTGTTTCATTCTCCTGATTCATGAAACAATTCAGGTTTCCTATTCATTCCTATGCATTGTTTTAGATTTTTGGTGACCTTGTTTATAAAAATCGTGAACGGAAACGTCAAACTTTCAAATCCCAAATACTCTCATTTCATTTGTTTATTTGCCTCAAGGAGCAGAAACACTGATGTGGTTGTCACAGAGGCTTTTCAATAGAAATAAATAAAATAAATACTTTGTCTAAGTTATTATATCTCATCAGTTCAGAATAAATATTCAATATGATCATTATCTTTATTAGTGACGTAATAATAATGTTTTATTTGCTTGGTGCCTTTCTTGGCACTCAAGGTCGCTTTGCTGCGAAAATAATGTAATATTCTGCTAAGGAATAACAAGTGCATATAATTTGGCACACACACACACACACACACACACACACACACACACACACACACACACACACACACACACACACACAAACTTTGTTTTCTACTTTTGTGCATTGACTTGTTTTTCTCTCTGCTGTCATCTGTTTCTATTCTTTTCTATGCACTGGAGAGGCGCCAAGCAGGAGTACTACTTCCATATAACTACAATAAAGATCACTGTGATTCTGAAACTTATAATAATTTGAATATCTGTGTAGGTCAGGGTTGAAAATCTGTTTTTAAATCTTTTATTATCGTGGCACGCATGTATCTTATTATCTGAAACACGTGGGATTGAAAACCTCTCATCAATCAGTGGGTCCTAATTCTTATCACATTGCTCATTTGCATCGTAAATTCATGCGGTTGCTTGTGCGCCTTTTTGTTAACACAGACACACAACAGCTTTGTGCAGATGTTAGTGTTCCATGACTTATGAAGACATTAAAACTCACCGCTGCTCCCACAGTCTGCACAGGACAGCAGCTCCTCTGGCCGCTTGTCCCGGTTTGACTCCTTCGTTCCAAGACAGAAACTGCATATCGGGATGGGGTCGACCCGGAGCTGGGTGGGAACACAAACACAGACAGACTGTTTAAAAAACACAAACGGGCCCAGCCTGTAAATGAAAGACGGATTCTTCAGATCACTGGAGACGTATTAAAGCAGGATGAGAAAGCCGGAGTGTGATTTAATGTAACAGCCCCGAAAATATGAACCAGAAGCTCCGAAAATGGAAAAGAAAAAGTTCTCATGGACTACAAATGAATAATAAATCATCCTCAGAGATGTGCTGCGTTTGAGATCCACCTCCTCTATCCATTACATCTGAGGGAGTAAGTGATCTTAGTAATCATAGTTTAAGGGCTTAATCCAATTCCTAAAGCTTGCACTCCAGTCTGAAAGGATTAACCACCATGTAATCAAATTACCCCAATAATAAAACATGCTCTTATTGTTTCTGCGTGATCCACTGTAAATGTTGCAAGTCTCAGAACAAACATTCATCTAAAGGGCTTACGCTTGAGTTGAGGAGACGTAAAATATGAGCTTGGGGGGGGGGGGTTTAAGAGGATTTCACCATTGATCGCTAGCAATGAAGAGAGGCTGACATCACTTTGTGTCAACTGTTCATAAACCAGACGGTCAAAGTTTAACCAATGGAGGTTGGAATCATGACCAGAATAAACTGGCACTGAGGCGAGCTGATCCTACACACACGCCTCTGGAGGGGCATCAATCTGCCGCCTTCTTCCCTGCTCCAGAGAAGTTCTTAACGGAAAATAACACTCGTGGGGCGTCACCATAAATAACCCTCGTCATCATCAGTTTACACACCAAGGCTTCGCCAATTGACTGGAGCATTGAAGGACACTCTGGGGATGCCTGTAATTAGTTCCTGGTTCTTATGAGACAGATCAACATCGTGACCTCCACAAAATTTACCACCTCCAAATCTCTATTGGTTGTGACCTCCTTCTGACCCGGAGAGCGTTTTTTCCTCTTTTATCTGCCAACAAACACAAGACGAAGCATCTTTCCATCAAAAGAAGCCCGTAGGGGGGGGAAATGAGAGAGGATGAAGTGAAGATTCGGTCCTCATTCCCAACTGCTGTATCAATTAGTCGTTACGGTGACGGGAGGCAGTTTACCGCCAAATCAATGATTGCTCTATTATCCAACCTGCCAGGTCAATATTTGAAAGCAGGCGCTGGCATTGGTGGCTGACTGCTGCTCACACAGCTGTGAATGGACACATAAAACACTGGAATGATGCACTTCTATCACACACACCTGCAGCAATGTTCACACTCTCTCCTGTTATGAAAGAAAATTAAAGTCAGTTTGTGATCAATCTAGGTGAAAAAGTCCGGTTATACATATAACTAGTGGAACAAACCTAAAAACATATCTTAGGTATTTCTGTTGAAGCATAAAATAATGTTAATTTTGTTTTTTACCTCCAAATGACACGATCACATGATTCCTTATCTGCTTGTGTTGATATCAAAAGTAAAGCTTTTCATTAAATTCTGTGCAGGAATGAGGAAGTAAAGGAAGACTGGAATATATTTTGAAGCGATCCAGGGTGTTTCTTTTGTTTCGTTCTACATATTTGTCTATATTTAGACATAAACAATAGTAGCAGAAGCCCTCAGTAGAGTACTTTACCTTCTATCATCCATTTCAACAGATTTCAACCCTAACCTAACTTATTTTATTTAACCAGGAAATAGTCCCACTGAGTGACAACAAGTCTTTCCCAGGGAGTCCAATTATAACCACCACAGCAGGCAGGTTTCATGACACTGTCAGGTAGTTCATGAGAAACTGATAAAAATGCTGGAGAAAAACATTTATTGCAGTGTAAAACTATGTAAGAACAATTAATGGATCCATTCCAGAACTGAACGGCTTCCTCTCTGGCGCCCGTCCAACCCTCCCACCCAGTTTCACGTCGAACTATTAAGTAGTTTTTGTGTAGCCCTACGACAGACATAACCTCCAGAGTAAGGTTCCTAATATTACAAGATTTGGAGGTGGTAAAAACAAGCATCTTTAGTAAACATTTAGGAACATGTAGGGATTTCTGTTGCTGTTCTTTTGAAGATTAATACCATTTTTGTGCAGATTTATCTTCTGTATGAGAAGATGTTTAATGATAATATAAATTTGTGTCTTCACAGACACAGATTTGTCTCTGGGAATATATTTAATACATGTTTTAATCGAGGCCGATTCTGGGACTATTTCCTGGTAGCTCAGGCTTTGATAAGAGCATTGTTGGTAGATGTATGTGCTCTCTGAGCTACAACTCTCCATGATCTTTCTTTCTACTTCTTTCAATAACTACATGGACAAACTGAAGTTATGATGAATCAATGATTGTTAGTTGAAGCTCAAAATCAATTTACAGCAAAAAACTACATCCTCTCAGCACAGAGGTAATGAGAAATATTAGCTTCTCTGTTTAATCACATGACATGTCCTGTTATTACTGCTCAAAGATGAAGTTGAAAGGCATTTGAATGCAAAGCCAAAGTGTTATGATTACTTAAAGAGCTATTAGTTCTCGTGCATTAGTGCATCTGTGTCATTCTATTCTGCTGATGCCTGCTGAGACTGACTGAAATCACTCAGTAAATAATTCTTAAATGCCTTATAACTCTGATTTGCAAGAAGACTCTGGAAGAAAATTATCAACACAAGCGTGGAAAATGCATGTAAAGAGATAGAAATCAATAAGACATCAGTCTTAGCTTGTGCATTCTGCTGATTAAATACTCAGAGCTTCGCTTCAACATACGGTCTCCACTGACAGAGCTGAGAAATCTAATCCAGGAACTAGAGAATTAATTTCCATCAGGAATATTCTTAACCCTGGTAATTAAAACCAATAACTCTTTGCAATGTACCCGCATAAAAAATGTGAAAATGGAGAAACAAAAACAACTAAAGAAACGCTCATAATTTTACTCTGAGATTCTAAATAAAGCACATTACAGGAAATTATGCTGCTTGAAAAGAGCAAGCTGTCCTGAGTGAGGGGGTGGGGTCCTATTAGAAAACTGCTGGTGAGAGAGAGAGAGAGCTCAAGTGGTTGCATAACGCAGAAGGAAAAAAACTCTCATTCCTTGTCTTTGTTCCTGCCAGAGTCTCTTCAGAATGTAATAAACTCTAAACTAACACTGCTCTTTTTACATCAAACTATCTCTCACCCTGAATGCACACACACTCTTCTATCTCCCTGCCTTAAATGAGCAGTAAAACTGGACGGGGATGGATGATGTCATCAGAACAGGACCAATAGGTTGAAACATCTCAAGTGGAAAACAGCAGTCCCTCTTTAGCTGTGACAAACATCACAGGACACCGCGTCCCCAAACATTCTCACTTTCGCTTTTGGCTTGACCACAGGCTCTGTCACAGTTGTGGTTGCAGAATCAAGGTGTCGCTTGGTGATTATTCACTGTGAAACTGTCGAAGAGCAGGGTGACATCTCTATAGCGTGATGCTGCTGGCCGATTCCACTGCACAGCTCCAGCAGATCTTGATAAGCCTCAACACATGATCTGCAGAAAGCTTTCACAACAATATCTAGAGATGACTGTGCAGCCAGGGCCACACAATGAAAACTATTTTCCATGAAACACCCTTCTGTACGTGACAGTGTCTTAAAATTGCAAGGCAAGTGCAGAAACGCTGTCATTTCACAGGCATTTCTCTGCAGTGTGTTATAGCTAAGCACCAGCAATAAGACACACAATCTCTGCAAACTATAAAACACCCCTGGGGAGCCAAAAAGCAAAGGAAACAATGCAACCTGGAAGTTTGTTTATGTGGTTGTATTTCCTCTCTAGGGCTTTTCAGTTAGCACAAATATTTTGTCCTCCCACAAAAATTTCAGCTACGATTTCTAACCACTATTTGTCAAGACTAGTTTATTCACATGCCCTTTCAAATTACAAATAAAACATCCAAAAGCTGTGCTCTAATGTGTCGCTGCTCATAAGACAGCCAGCCACATCCCCTAAGGTCATTAGGCTAGAGTTACATAACCTTTGGGAAGCCTACAGCAGACTGCCTACCACACACAGTCAGCATGACTTTCTGATTATCCAAGCTTTCTTATTATGGAGAGCAAAAGCAACAGAGCCCCAAAAGGACACACTCTAGATGGCGTTGTTTCTGACCTGCCAGAGATTAAGACCACAGTCATTAAACTCCTATCCAGCAAAGGTTGAGGCCTACATTTTCTGGCCCAGCTTTGGTATTGTTCAGAAAAAGTTCCAGAAAGTCTCACAAAACAACTTCATAACACTTCAGAGCATCAATCCGGTTAATATTTAACATCAGTGACAGGAATGTTTTGGCAGGAAGTCTCTCGCTAACGTGCGTAAATGCATGAGAGAAAAGGAGGCCTGGGCGTGGGTACCTGCTCTCGCTCATGGGGGAGGAGGGTCACCGACGACAGGACCAGGGGGGAAGCACTTGGACACCTGGAGCCCCTTCCCTCTGCGCCGCCTTGGTAGAACTTATACCGCGGGCCGTTTTTGAACAGCCTGCCGTTGTTAACCGCTCGCTTCGCTGCCAGCCTTAACCTCTGCCGGAAAGCAGGATTATCAACCACATCGGAGAGGTCGTCCTGGTTCCTCAGATACCTCTCGATGTTCTTCAGAGAGGAGCCATGGGTATCATCCAGGCCCTCGATGGCCCTCTTGAGTATTTTATTCCAATCGATATGGCGCAGATCACTCGAATTCCATATAGATTCCTCTGATGGCACGGATACGTTTGCAGGCTGGATTGATCCAACTCTCCCCAGAGTTCCTGGGTCCTTGTAGGACGCACTCCCCTTATTTGTAACCTTGAGAACGGAGCCATCGTGAACACTTAAATCCAACTGCTCAAGGACGGTCTTCCTGTCCAGTCCGTGCGATGTGGCCACAGCGTGACAAATTCTCTCCTCCGATGGCCTCTGCTTCTGCCTTTTGATTTTCTGTATTGCTTCAAGAATCCACTCCGTGTACAGAGGGTTTGCAAGTTTTACCATGGTTGAACAATTAGATTCACAAAAGCGTGATCCATACAGATTCCCCCTTTCTGCTGCTGAACACTGGGTACATCCACATCCTCAATACGGTCAAAAACGTATGTTCCACAACAGCATCCGCGTATTTCTTCTTAATCCTGGGTGTCTGACATTGGAGGTCAAGTTGGCACAGGTAAATTCCACAACGGTAGCTGACTTGGATCTTTAGTTATTTAATCCCAGATCAAATCTAGAAAGAGACAAAAAATAAATTAATAAATTCAAAGCTGTACTTTAATAATTCACATACCCCAAACTACTTCATAGCATGCTAAGCTAAGCTAGATGAACTTTAAAGATGTGGGAACAGATGGGTAAAAACAGACACATGAGCTGTCATAGTTGTTAAAGAAATTCTAGCGACTTAATCCAGTCTGACACCATAATCCACGCAGTTAGACAGATGTCCTCTTCGTGTCATGACTGCATCACAACAGTCTAGACTTTCCTCCAAAATGTCAGCTAAAGCTAGCTTAAAAAAACTTCTCCCGAGTTGTGAGAAAGTATAAATAATGTCGAAGACATTTAAATATCTCTAGCGTCACATTCCTGGTCGACATGGAAAGAAGAAGACAAAAAAACAACAACAACACAACTTACAAGTTAACATATTTGTGGAAGGTGTAATTTCCAAACGTATCATTTGGTCCGGACGCAGGCGGACTAGCTTAAAAACACGTAGCCTACGTAAAGTTTAACCGTTAGCCGGCCGCACGCGACTCCTGACAGCTCCGCGCGACGACGGTCGGATCGGCGCGAGCGTTTTTAGTGACAGACGTCCAATCGAAGCCCACTTCCTGACAGCTGCCGTCCGTTCGGGAGGCTCGCGGCACGTCCCCGGATCACGTAACCGAGCCTTTTCTCCGCGCGAGCGAAGGAACCGCTGGTAAAAGTGCGTAACGTACCTGGAGCGACGCTCCGCCGAGTTACGCAGATAAATGACAGCGTTCGCCTGCGCTCCTGATGTCACCTAAACAGTCGCCATTTTGTTACAATGTTGTAGTTTACATGAATCCGACATGACGCTGATTACAATCCAATGGAGCCTCATTAAACCTTACCTACACTAATGGGCCCTCCCCAGCAACTTCAATATTGGCTGTAAAGACAAGATCCGATTTCTGGTTTGATAAAGCACATGTCAATCTTTATGCATGAGCTCACCCTCTGAGGCACATGATTGGCTGACTGATCTGTCACTTCCGTCCTTTGACCCGCCTCTTAAGGTGCCTCCCGGTGATGGCTTGAGATCGCTTCCCTCCAGCGCTCGTAAAAACCGAACTTGTAGCTCCAACCGCGCCGTTAGGACGTCGATAAGTTATAAATATATTATGACAAGAATTGACTGCGTAATAATTTATAATGTGTGGATATTTAACCTCCTCTGCGGGGCGGTTAACGCGGCGCCACCTTTACTCGGATTCCTCCTTGAAACAGTTGGTTACACTTGAAAGTGATTCGGAACATTTTAGACTTTAATTGGCTGTTTGTTAAATCTATCATTTATTAGCATAAAACTGCAAACGTTGATTTAAAGTGGACGATATTCCACATCCCATCGACTCCAGGCAACCGCGCTCAACCGCAGGACAAACATGTCCAAGCTCTCGCCTTTCCCCGTCTTTATCTTCCTCCCTTTTTTTTTTTTCTCCCAAGAAGGAGACGCGTTCCTCTCCATGTGGAACGCTTCAATAACGTGGCGTTAAATAAGCGCTAATTCCCCGGGATGAAAAGTCGCTCCCTCCACGACTGCTGGAGAATTTATGAACGTCCTGTGCTGCGCTTTTGCAAGGATGGCATGACCTCTTTATCACCATTAACCATCAAAATATCTCCGATGAGGGGAAACGGTGAGCCCCGGAGAGAATAAAGATGTTCATGGGGGAATACAAGTTAACACGACCGCTGAGAGCGCAGCTCCTCCATCGCTGCCCCTCAATTATGTCTGTTTAGCTCCAATTTCTCTCCTTTTCCATATTTTATTAGGTAAAGACACGCATCCTCATTGGGGGTTTTTTTTTCTTCCCACAGACATGTACCTGAGTAATTTTCCGCCGCCGTGGGCGAAAAATGCAAATTAATGTACAAGTTTGACGCAGGGATGGGAAATAGAAGTAAAAAAAAAAAAAAAAAAAAGGGCACAGACTACTGTAAATATTTGTTGGTACTTTACCTCTTCAAGTTTTCTCCCCCCTCGGATACTCCTCTTCATTTTCGGGGAAGCGTCGATGGAGAAATGCGCGGCGACGTATCCGAGCGATTTGGTGGGATTTTTTCTTAAAACGAAGGCTGGAAAGCTGCGCCGAGACATGGAGAGGACCTGATAACAACTAATTGAAAGGTTAATCTACATAGCAGCCTGTGACAAAGTGGTACCCTCCCCCTTCTTCTTCTCCCACTGTAGACATCCCTACTTCAGTGGAGAGGAGCGGACCGGCGCTCCTACCATCACATTGTCAAATCCTCCATCAACATCCAGGGATGAGCCCGGAGAAACATTTTTACACTTCATGTTTTTTTGGATGACTCCCCAGCAGGCTACATAACACTTTTTTATGTCATAACACCCCTATTAACATCCACCCCCCCACCCCCCCTGGGCATTTCTTAACTCGCTGCAGATGTGATTGATTTTGACATAATCACAGTTTTATTTAAAAAATGAGCCGCGATATGATGGGATATTATACACTAATCTCCTAATTAACTGCCTGAGGAAGAGGAGTAGTTGTCAGTCTTTACATTTCCTCCTCCTTTCTGGAGTCTTTTAGTGGCATAAAATGCTAGAAAACTATTTTCTTTCCGTGCGGTAATACAGATGTAATTAGATAGATAATTCCCCACACATGCTGCACTGCTTTAAATCTAAAAAGCTGACCCTTTAAAAAGACATCTAATGTGAATTTAATTTGATCCACATGTTAATATTCATCAGACGCTCCTCTTATTGCCTTGATGCTTTTTATTCATACCCCAGCCCCATTTAGACTCTTCCTGCTATGAAGACATTTATTCCAATCTGCCAGCTCATCATCATCTAGTAAATAAATATAAATGAACTCATTTCAACGTGATTCTGCTGTAAAAATGAGATTAAAAGTGGTTGTGTTTTCAGGACTAGTGTTGTGGTGGAGGGCGCCGACCAAACCTGCCTGATTGTGGCTATAATGAATGCCACCCTGGGCCCCAGCAGGTCCTCCACTGCTGCATGGGTCCAGGGATAATTTGAATTGGAACATGTGCCATTGCAATCTGCCCATCCCCCTCCTCAATCCCTGCCAACTGCCACACTGGTGTTCACAAACACTGCTGCCCATCTGCGGGGCAAAACACTGGCGAGGGCCCCAGATACTCCATTCGCCTGCATTGAGAAAAAATATATGGCCATCATTAACTATTTTTTTTTTCCTGGGTAAATATCATTCCTCTTCCAATTTCAAAGTTGTTAACGGCATATTGAACTCAAAAGCAGTAAATGAAGTGATTTTGTGGATTGCCGCTGCACAATAAAAGCAGCATTTTTAAAATGCCCCAGGCTCACTGGCTTATAAAACAGATATATTGCAAAAAGTAAATGAAATGCACAGATTTTATGTTTGTTTTTCTTGCATTCATTGGGCGAAGCAAAAGTTCACGGGGAAAAGTAAGAAAAGTACATTTAGTAGTTTCCTTATTGCGGCAGGCAGTCTCATTACTTGATCACGGCTCCCTCTTTTTGTGTTTGTGTTTTGCCATCTGTCATCTTGAGAGGCAAATGAACCAGCTGCCATGGAGTGTGATCTTGCCCAATCAGAAAATGTGGTCCTTTTCAAAGCGCATCTGTGTGAAACCTTAAAAAATGCTGATGAAAAAAAAAAAAAGTGTCTCAAAGTTGTTAATAACGATTTGGCTGGAGATTGTTTTCATCTCGACGCCCCCGATTAGCATAAAAAATGCATAAATTATGGCTCATTACAGGGAGCAGCTCTGTTGTTGGGAGTGCTAAATAAAAGAAAATATGATGTAACAGGTTGCTGGAGGAAAACAAAAAGATATTAGTCTCCATCACACGTCTCTGTGGAACAGATGAGTGTGGAATTGTTTTCCACACAACAATTGAGACGCCGCTAACACTTCTGCTGGCCCTCATTCACTGAGAAGGGGCCCCGGCAGAGGAGGGGCCCCCTTTCTGATCCTCGTCTCTGACTCCCAGCGACGGCACAGCTGGCTGTGTGTGTGTGTGTGTGTGTGTGTGTGTGTGTGTGTGTGTGTGTGTGTGTGTGTGTGTGTGTGTGTGTGTGGAGGAGGGGGGGTGATCAGCCTAATTTTCAGATCGTCTAGAAGAGAAACCACTAATCCCTTAACTAAGTAAAATTATCCCCCCCCCCCCCCCAGCTCCAGACCGGGTCCCGTTAGGACCGGATAGGTGTCTTGAGCAGAGCCAGAACCCCCCCAGTGGTGGAGGGGGTCAGAAAGTAACTTCAACTTACATGAAAACAAATTTTACATGTTTGACTTTTATTTTGTAAAACAAAAACCCTTTCTTCCTCCTTAGCCCCCACCCATGACAGTATGACCCCCCCCTGACAGTATGACACAACCCTCTGCAGGTCAGCGCTTCCTGTCCACTCATGGTTTACATTATTAAACACGTTTCTGCTGCTCACAGCCAACAGATCCGATGGAAGAAGTGTTATTGTCACTTTATTGGCAAAGCAATAAAGGTTTGGAACCTGATTCAGCACCAGGGGGGTGTCCAGAGGGGGGGTAAATCAGACTGACCATTTATTGTACAGGTAAACCTCATCTCACGTCGTTTGTCAGTTCCAGGAGACGCGACATAAGTCAAAAAAACGACTAACTTTATTAATAAATGTATTTTAATAATATTTGGTTAATATGAAACTATTTTAAGATTACAATTAAATTTTATTTTTTAACATAGTACAGAAAAAACGTCTCTGTCTCGTCTTCAGCTGCGTCTTCCTCATCGTGGGTCACGGGGGTTGCTGCGGGCTAATAATATGATAATATATGTTTTTATTCTGTTTATTGCACAGTAACATGATATTATGTGCGTCAACAGTTTACTAGTGATTTATTGATTCCAATATTTATGGCAGACAGACGTAAAGTTGAGTAAAATGACGTAACCTTGCATTTTAAAACCGACGTATAATCGAGAACAACGTAACTGAAAACGACGTAAGCCGAGGTTCACCTGTAAACTATCTCCAGGGGAAGGCGGGACCTTAATCTGAATAGATTGTGCCTGTTTTTTTGTTGGTTTGTTAGGAGTCCAGTGATTGGTTGGAGTGATTTCCACAGTGGGCGTGGCCCAGCCTGATACGGCGGTTATTCAATCTATTACAATAAAGCCAGATGACATCATTTCATACGGCACACACCTGTCTTCTGTCATTTCTGTCTCCTGAAATGTGCTCATTTCTTTTCATCTCACATTTTTATGACGGAATAGGAGAGACATAAGACTGAAGTTCAATCACGACACTGCCACCTAGTGGTCGGGGGTGTAGCTACAACACAACATGAAACATAACCACAAATCTCTTGGAAAATCTTGAATTAAATTCGATGCAATATCAGAAAACAGATCAGGAGTGTAGACGTTTGTACCGATGGTGAAACATTCTGCACCACCGTTAAACATTTATTTTACAGGAAATCAGTTTTTGGTATCTAAAAGAATTATTAACAGAGTGTACCTGAAAACTACAGTGGAGTATTATGGTCATATTGAAAGATTTTTAAAGGAAAGTACAATAATATTCACATAGTTGTATATGTGTGTATTATGTATGTATGTGTATTATGTAGATACTGCATGTGTGTATATTAGGCTACATATCAGCCTGGAATTAAAAAGAAGAATAACACCAGAATCAGAATGAAGAACAGGGAGCGTTTGCTTTTGAAGCAACGCTGTAAAATTATACTTGTACTTAATTCTCGTGAAGTTACAACTTCTGCTACTTGATATCCTGAAAATACCAGCTGGGATTTCTCTACATGACCCCTAATACTCCACAATTAAAAAAAATACTTGCGATATTTAAAATTCATACATTGCTCGTTTAAAAACTTTTCAGTTGGTTATTGAAACTTGGTAAAACACCGGAGTCTCATCTCTTCACCTCCGGCTGTCAGCTGCTGTGAGGAGGAAACAATGACATGGAATCCTGGGACAAACACGACGGCGAGCATCAGTGAAAGGATGGCTTCTCCGGGAAGGTGCATCCGACCCGTTTGATGATGACGTTGGCGGCATAATGTGCGGCCCGCAGGCATTCCTCCAGCGCCTGCTCTTGCACCAACGCAGAAAGGAATCCTGGGTAATAGAGTTCAACATGTAAGCATGGTTATATGGAGTTAAAGTGAAATAACTATGAGGAAGACTTTCATGCCGTACCTCCAACGAAGGCGTCTCCTGCGCCGTTGGTGTCCACGATCTTGTTCTGGTCCATTTCCAGAACGGGGAACATGGTCACCCCCCCACCTGCAGTCAACACAGTAAACAGATTAATGTATATTCAACACCAACAAGCCCTGATTGGACCAGGATATCAATAAACGTATGAGTCACAGGAACGGAAAGTCACATGACCGGGTGAAAAAGGGGCGTCGTCAAATGTAAAGTCTCTTTAGACCTGGGGTTTATTAACTGGAACATGTGACAAGAATAGTCCAACAACTGTTGGTTAATAGTCATGAATGTTGTGTTTAATGCTAATTAGTAAATCCCAGCTTGCTAAAAAAAAGAATTGTGAACACAGATCCTGCTAAACATCAGCATGTTAGCATTGGAACACCTAGCATCCTGATGTTTATCAGCCTCACAGAGGTGCTAGCAACGGCTATGGACTCTAATCTAGCTAAGCTATTGATTATTTTTATGGATAAATATTACAAAGCTCCAGTAAACAGCGATTTTAGCCAAACACAAGCTTCTCAAGCCGAGGAATGTGACTCGGATTGTTTGTTTTGTTCAACAAACAGTCCAGAAGCTAAATATATATATTTACAAAGATTTAAAGCAGAGAAAAGCTGTAAATCCAAGCATTCGAGCCGCTGTAATCAGTGAGTGTTTGGCATTTTATGTGATATTTAACACAAAAAAAAACTGACTCTGAAAACTCGGTCGAAGGATAAACGGATTATCTAATTATTGTTCCTACACACTGGAACGCTGCAGTGGCTCCAATACATTTCCCAGAAGCAACAGATGATCAAATGCAAAACTTCTCCACATATCTAACGCTTCAGGTGAGCTCTGTGATAAATTAAAAACAACAGTTTCTGCAAGTCGTTTAGTTCAAAACGGAATCCATTAAGTAAGGGTCTCTTTATTATCTACAGTGGATAATATTGCTTCAATTATCAGTAGCATATGCACTTCAAAGAGGCCTCCAGTTTAAAGGAGAAGCAAAAAACCCACCAGATGACAAAGTGTGGAGGTGTAGAGCGACATTAACAACTTATGTCAGAACAATCTGAACCACACACACAATCTTCAAACCATCCCAGGGATCTGGAGCCGACATGAACCTTCTACAAGGTGCAGGAGACAAAAGACTGACATGTGGATAAAAGGAACACAAGCCGGCTGACAGACCTCTTATAGAGAGAAAAAGGTTAGAGTTTAAGAAGAAAAAAATTTATTAATGAGGCTCCCTGCTAATCTAGAAATGGCGCCCAGAATATCTGCAGATAAGACTCCCCACCCGATTAATAATATGTGCATGCATTCCGTCTTTTTCTGCAGGGCAACTAAACACAAGCGGCAGCCGGGCGTACGCTCCACACACGAGGAACTCAAGCTGTCAATCAGGGTGAGAATTACATCGAGTAAAGATCGTACACCAGGTCAAATACTGGAGGTAGAAGCAGCACATGCTCCTTTAAAGGCAAGCAGGTGATTGTCACGTCAGTAATAATCCAGAATAACACCAGATTCCTTCCAGGATTAACTAATTAGCAGCACAACGACTTTTCTTAATTAATGCCACAGATGAGGAATCCTCCTCCCTCTTGAAACGATTAGCCGCGATGGAAAATGTGCTCACGATAAATTACATCCTGTCAGTGATTCCACAGCAAAGGAACCCAAAATCATTAAATGTGGTCATGCTTTCGCGTTGCACTTTTTGTGGGAAGCTGCTGCACTTGTTCGGCACAGACGTGACTGTTCATTTGATCAGAGGAATCGGATATAAATAACTGTAAATATGTTTATGGTGAACAAAAGTAGTCTCTCCTCAGAGTGGGCGTCTTTTCAAGATCGTACAGCAACGCTGACAAACACCACATCCAAGGTCTCACAATGAACACGTCTGAGTGTGATCTGAGTGTGATCAGACGTCTCACCGCGATGCCTTCAAGTGCTTTAAATTCAGAGGGAGGTGGAAGCTCCTTCAGCCCAAGATATTTGGTTTTTGGTTGTCCCTTTATTGCATCAACAGGTTTTTTTTTTCCCAAAAAAAATTCACATTTGAGTTTTAAATATTTGGCATTGGGTTCATTTTGGTTGATAATAATAAGAAAATAACGGAGAATGAGGAGGAACCGGTTAGCAAACAGCTGAAGGACAGGTAGGCTAACAGAACCATCAACATCAGGGATGTTGCTGATATAAACAGTGACGATTTGTTTGCATGTTAACAGCATAAGGTCTACCACAGCAGTGACAGGTGTGTTTTTTGGTAATATTTTTATACTAGCCCATCATATCTGCGGAAAAACATCGACATGAAATGTGAATTTAAATTTGGGCTGCTAAGCGATGAGCCGGTTCAAACCTCTCGCTGTCTTTCTGCTTCTATTCCCTCCTGCCGTCACAAGCAGAGTTCGTGCTCTGCTGCGGGAAGGAAGTTCATATACTGTAACCTCATTAGTGAAATTATTAAATTTGACTGACGTGTTCACTCGTGCTGCACTCAGACGCTTCCACAGCTGCCTGCAACGGATCCAACCGGCAAAAAAACGATGCTAAAAACGTCCTGCAGAAACAAACGGCTTGGAGAGCGAAGACCTGGAACCAAGATCTGTTTCTGCAGGAAGTAAAACTGTTTGAGTTTGAACCTAACCTGGCTGAGGCAGAGATAACCCAGGTATCTGATTATTAACCTGCATTAGGTTGTATTTATCCTACAGATCCATCAATAAACGACACGTCCTCCAGTCCGTCGGAGGATAACGTACTGGACCCAGGCTGTGGAGAAGATGACCGACCTTTACAGTCTTTATTTAATTTACATTTAAAGTTTGGCGAAGCTGGAACGTATAGTTTGTGAATTAAGCTCCGGGCAAAACTGTGTTTCTATGGAAACGATACAAAATAAAAATCAGAATAAGTAAACATATTGAAAAATGTGCAGATATACTCCAGTATATCCACGGTTAAAGATAGAACGTTATTTATTTTAAATCTGACTTTTATTACAGGTGTGTTAGTGGGCGGGGCCTGTTGGCCCTACCAGGACACTACAGTTGACACTACATAACCTGCCACCGCAAGAACTGAAGAAGCCTCTCTGATGAGAGGCGAGACGTCTTCAAGAAACTGTCTTAATGTCCAGAGGACTGATCTCAACATCCATGACCTGGACACACAGACAACCAGAGGACCTTCTTAACAGCTCACCTCCCGGACAGGTAACCTCCTCCTCAGGTAACCTCTGCAGGAGAATAGAACTGAGGACGAATCCCAGAATCAAACAGCTCTTTCAGTGAGCTGTAATTGTGAGCTTTTGTTAATTTGCTCTTCATAATTCCCTCATTATAACTCTCGAATGGTGGTGATTAAACTTAAGAAATTCTTTCAACAGGCGCCTCTTTGAAATGAGTATCAATTAAGCCCCTTTATTACCGGCTATTCTTTTAAACAATGCCAATTCAGCGCACAACACTGACTGTACATGCACACATGACAACCCGGCTTTATTGGAAAACGAGCATACGGAGCGTCGCTCCGACTGAAATCATTATACGCTTCATTTGATTCCGTTCCAGCGTCGGTATTGTCGCTTCGACAGGAAGCAGGTAGATGAAATAATCAGCAGGTCATTAAAATTAACTCTGAACCCGTCGCCGCGCTCGTCCACAAATTACCTCATCGTTGAAAACCCAGAGCGGCTGAATATTTACCTAAACGCACTCAGAGTTTAGCTCGGTGGGAAACTTCTTCTTCTTCTTCTTCTTCTTCTGGAACGTTTCCTTTTTGCTTTCCAGCCAAACGGCGCTCCGGAGAGGAAAAACAACGTTACCGCTTTCTTGGCAAAGGCGTGGGCTTTCGGAGCGAGTTGACATTCAATCTGTTTTCCTATCGTCACCGGCATCTTTGTTCACAATTGAGTTAGAAAAAAAATATATACATGTGCCAGTAATTACTGCAACCGCAGGCAAAAGATCATCGCCAACCTTCCAGGGAGACATGAAAGAAAACACTCGAGCACGAGATGCCAAAGGAAAGAAAGGCGGTCTTTAAGCAGAGAGCAGAATGTTAATTGATTTAGTGAATATACACCATAAACATCCTGCTTTTTAGGCGGCGGTTAATCAGCTTTAAAATAAACTCTTCGGCCTTTGCAGTGAGTCTTCCTCGACCCGGCGTGATGAATGCGTGTAGATCACATCTCTTCCAGGCCCCCCGAGGGCCCTAAACCTCCTGGAGGAGCCGAGTCAGGCGTTATCGGGTCCTTATCAGCGCTTAGCGCCACGGCCCCCGCTGAATGATCGTTTATTAGATGTGCTGCTGTTAAGGTTCAGGCCACAATGATCTTAATTACTGCTTTAATGGGCGTAGAAGCAAAAGCCCGGCGTCGGTTCGGCGTGTCGGAGGTGGATGGAGGGCCGCTCCTCGCCGCTCTTGAAAGCCACGTTTGAAGCGGCGGCGTGATGAAAGGCGCCAAATGAAAGGCGGGAGGAAGAACAATAACAAATTGACATCTCTTTTTTGGAGAATTATACCGGGGGGGAGGGGGGGAGACGTTCTCCCATCCTTAATCACTATAAAACGCTTTAACGTGACACACGGAGGCTGGCGAATGATCAAATCCTGACAGGAGGACAAATTGCAAACAAAATGAGAGATCACGTTTATTAGAGCGCCGCCTCTGGGAAATGAAATTCTTTAATTCTCTCTTTAGGTTGACATTTATTTGGCTGGCATGGATACTGATGTTCACACGCGTGGATACGGCGGCGTGCGACGGCGGCGTGCGACAACGCTGACATTTATCACGTTTGCAGATGACATCTGAAACACATTGTCTTTCACGCCGCACTGCATTCGTCATGTCTTTTATATAAAGTTCAACCAGCAGGCAGGAGTCGTCCTCACATCCAGAACCGCAGACGGACATTTGTTCCAGTAAGACATCGAGAAAAACTCCACACCCACAGATCCTTCTTTGTGGGAACTTGGTGACACAACTCGACACGGCAGAAGACAGGAAGTAAATGATGAGGGTTTGAAACTCTTTGTTTGTTCGGGTTGGTTTAAAAGATGTTTCCCAGACGAATAAATAACGTGTTTTTTGGTGTTGTTACCACATTACAACAGGAAGACTGGCCCATGTGAGGAGCATGAGAAGAAACCGTTAATAGAATGAAGTCCTGAGTTTTCAACATGGCCGCCTGGAAGAGTTTCAAGTCAAACAGGAAGTTAAAATCTGTGCGGACTCATGAGGAAGCAGCCAGGATTCACGTCTAACCGGTTTAGTTTGTGTTTTGGTCGGAGACGTCGGTGCTCTGCAGTGACCCCTACTGGTAAAAGGATGTCACATACAGAATAAACTGATGTTACGAGAACGCTGCTAATAAAGTTGATTCAAACTGGATTGACCTTTATTATTACAGTTAGAATGAAACAGGTTAATGCTGGTCGTGTCGTTTTATTTTGTCAGATTTATCCAGCAGACCTTTGGAGGACGGTCCGTGAAAATATCGTCTGACGGTAAATCGATTCATCAATTTCCTTTTAGATTTCACAACAATCACTTTAGCTAATATTGCTAATTGCTAATAAATATATGATTGGAACTGCTTTTACCCTGATACTGATTATTGATGATAGTTACCTGATGTTGTACAGATGGTTATTAGATGTTTAATACTAACGCTCACATGAAACTGTAGCATCAGCGCCGCTAACAGTAGCATCTCTACCGTCTCTGGCGATGGGCGACACGCCGGCGCCGTTACCTGAGGCATCTGCTCTCAAGGACAACGAGGAAACAGGTCAGAAACAAAGATGAAACCAACACCCCCCCCCCCCCATCACCATCAACACCACTTCAACCTGCGACCCCCGCTCCGTTATGACGACGACGCCTTTTGGCGTCCCGCTAACCGACATGACCCGGATCTAAAGGAAATGGATTGATTTGTGGAGCGGCGTGGTCGACCCTCTCCTCCGGGTCGCCCCCGTCACAACTCTAAAGGAAATAAAAGGGCAGGATGTGAGAGCCGGGGCATTAAAAACTGCTGAGGACTGGCCTGGAGTCCATCCAAGACAAAGTTAGAAGTACTTCACAAATCAATGCCGGATCTCAGCACCCCCCCTCACTGCTTTTATGCTCTGAAATGACAGAATGCAGCGTGAGCGGGCTTCTTCTCTAGCATCTGGTGTCAATACCGGTGGTTAACTTCAAACAATCGCTGATCGCTCTCTTCTCGCGTCGACTCAACGCTGATCTTTGGAGAGACGAGGTTTTAAGCGATGAATGGGGGGGTGGGGGAAGGTCCTACCGACAGTCGCCGCCGTGTCGTCCTTGCCCTGGGTGAAGACCACCACCCGCTGCCTCTTTGTGTTCACCTTGGGGAGGTTTTGGGTCTTCTTTGCAATCTCTGCGATGTCATCTGTCTGTAAAACACGCCAGAGTAAGGAGGTGTGAAGGAGGAGGTGTCAATCAGGGATCAGGGGTGTGATGGAGGGGGGTCAGGGGAACCAGGAAGTAGCGATCAATGAGGACGTTCAATGATGCTGGGATGAAACCCTTGAATGTCATATTCTCTAAGTGAGGGGAGATGTGTTCAGATAAAGCCGGGGGGGGGGGGAGGCGCACCGCCGCCTCCTTCTCCTCCTCAAACGCGCCATCTCTCCTCAGCATCTGCACAGAATGGATATTCTCGCCTGGGGAGACGACAGAACTCTCTGGGGGCCCCACCTTTGATCGTGAGACGGATAAAAACCCACACCTGTCAGAGCCGCTTTATTATTAACTCATCATCATGTCCTGCGAGCAGGTGGGGGCGTCTTTATCGCCGTCTCGCAGCGGGGGGGACGGGACTCGGCTTTAATGCAGAGGAGGCGGCATTAAGGGCCCGTAGCGTCTGTATCAAAGCTAACGCTCGAGCACCTCCAGGGCAAACAAATACCCCGGTGATGGGGGTAATCAGGGAGATCCACCCCAGTTCGCTCAACCCATCGAGCTTTGGTGCCTCTAAATGCCTCCCAAACGTCCTTTAATCAGCCCTGAGAGGTCTGGGGGGGCCCGGGGCCGAGGAAAAGTGGGTGTAACACTCTAAGTAAGTGCTAATGGTGAGGTTAATACCGAGGCTGTTAGCAGGCAATGGAGGAAAAAAAGGCAATTTGTCAGTGTGACTGGATGTAACCACAAGCGCTCCTCCAGACAGCGCAAGGCTGAACCACGCGGGGTTAAACCACGGGGGGGTTAAACCACACGGGGCTCCGGCACGTTGTGGCCCTTCGGTTTTATGTTGGCTGACATAAAAACGCTGCTCTGCTCAGGTTTAGGAGGTCCGGAGGTGAGTGGGGCGTCGCACACGTTCACTATAACGGCTAAGACATTCACCCTGACAAATGGTCACGCTCATATTTTTCTGCATTCAGCCAAACAATCGATGAAATAATCCCGTTTTACACGACGTTAAGTTGTTTTAGTCTCTGCAGGGTGAAGGAAACAGATCCCACACCTGCTGACTGTTGTTTATCTGATATTTACCAGAACCAACAACAACCTCTGTTTGTTAGTCGACCTTAATGTGATAAAAAATATTTAAGACTGCATTACAATGATAAATATACAACAGATCTTGTTTACTGGGTAATAAAAACTGTAATACACAGTAAAATGTCCCTCAGCCGACCGCTAGCAACGTGTGTTTATATTTTCTTAGAACCTGAAGCTGGAATTTATGAGTTTAAATGAACTTTAAAGAGGATTAAACTGTCAGAAAAAGAAAAGTTAATTTGTCAGAATTATAGTGATAAAATTTTTTTATTATTTTTTTTTCATTTTCTATTATTTCATCTCTGTGTAATCATTTTTACAATCATAAGTGATGTAATAGTTGAGCAGGGCTAACATCAGCTACCTATATCATCCAGGTATTAGATAATGAATATCAAACAGATCTGATCAGATTTTAGTAAAATACACCGAATGTCATCAAACTGTAACGTTAGCTCGGCGCTGACGTCAAAGCAAAATGACCGTCGTGTGAACATGACGGATAATTTAGACCCAACGAAACCCGCTGGATGGATGGGACTACGTTCATTTTCTGAATGCGTGCTAACTGTTAGCTACAGGTGATGTCTGGAGGAAGTTAGCATCACGACAAAGGAACAGGAAGCAGCGAGAAACAAACACACACCTCACTGATGCTATCTGGGAAATCACATCCAGAGTAATCTGGCGCTGAGTGTTCTGGCAAATCAGGTTGACACGGAAAATGTCAAAGAGTTGTAACTACTAGCCGAGGTGCCACTTTGCCCTTTGTGTGTGTGTGTGTGTGTGTGTGTGTGTGTGTGTGTGTGTGTGTGAGTCGTGCGCGCCCCCCCCCCCATCCCTGCAGGCCCCCACCTCCTCTGTTCCTGTCTTCATCCCTTCTCCTCTCTTAAACCTGTCACCGCCATCAGGATGGCATTTCTATTCCAGTCACGTTGATCACACCGTTAGTGATTCTGGATGACAATTATTCACACAGTGCAGAGCCATTTTCAAGGCAGCGCTCCTCTGAAATAGAGACGCCACTTAAAATACCTGAGCCCATTTGAAAAAAAGCTCGCATACGGCGGCTATTTGTGTTTTTGATTTCCCATTAAAAAGCTCGAGGAATATGTAGAAACGCAGGCGGGATTTAGGCTGAGGGACGCAAACACTTAAATCTGCCTTATCTAAAACCACAGGTGGCTTCAGGTGTGTTTGTGATGTTTAAAGCAGACATTCAGCATCATCCCTGAGTGCGATGAAGATAATGAGGAGGCTTTTTAACCAGGCAACCTGATGAGCCCCCCCCCACCCCCCCAGCCTGCGGAGAAAGGCTTGAAACCATGCCCAACTTCTCAGCTTCCCAAGAGGCTTTTCAAAATTCAATAAATAACATCTGTAGGCGATGTTGGGTGCAGACCTAGCAGAGTGCGTCATAACAGAGAGAGCTGGCTGAACAAAGAAACCATGACGACTGCCAGGTTTCCATAGCAACTGCTGCACGGCCTGGAGAGTATAATAGCACATCAATCACTGTCCAAAAAGAACTTCATTATCAGCAAAAATAAACCTTTAGGATCTGTTTAGTGTGCAATCGCTGGTCAACTCACCTCGAAACCCAGCACTTCTGCAAACGTGGCCGCCTCCTGCAAACACACACACACACACACATAAATGAGCAGTTCGTTACACTAAGACTCACAGAATGTCACACTCCAGACGTGCAGTGAAGACGTGTCGCTCCTGGCGTGTCCCCTGAGGAGGTCACCTGTCGATGCGCCGGCCCCTGATTGGCCGTGCAGCCCATCCGTTTCATCCATCGCCCCCCCCCCGCCCTCCATCTCCAGATAACTCCATCAAACCGCCGTTGAAATGGTGAACACGTGTGGGAATCCCCGCCGCCGCCATGCGTTTTCTTTACGCTGTAAAAGTTTCCACGCGGGCCTCCGCTAATCTCACCGCGCCGATGCTAAACGTGAGCGCTAGCTCCAGCTCTGATATATATAGCCGTCTTCCCACTCGCCGGGTCGCCGTTGGTTTCCATTCATAAACATATGGCAGCAGAATCAGACGGTAAACACTTGAAACTTGTTGGAGTCTTCTGATCCAAATTCCTGCCGTATAGTTGGAGCTACTTGGATGCACTTTTCTTCTCACATCAGGCGGCGGCTGATTTATCGACATATGGCGAGAGGATTGGACGGAAAACAGTCGAAACAAACTCCTGCTGCCGTCGGTTCTCGTACGGTTTTATAAATGTATCTGCAGACGGGTGGTTCGGAGATCTGTAGGAGCAAATCAAACTGGGTTCATCAGCGTTGGTGTTGCTGTGATGTCACACAGAACATCAATCCATCAGGTGAAGCAGCTTCACGCGTGAAACACACCTGATTTAACGCATCACAACTCAAGAATTTTGGGGGTTTTGATTCCATATTCGATGAAAATGCTAAGAAGCTGTCAGTCGCAAATTAAAATACTTTATAAAATTTGACAAACACCAGTTATACATGATTTAAAGCGTTTAACCAGTTGTCTACAGATACAGATTAAGATTAAGATTAAGGGGTGACGTTAATCAGCCAATGCTAGAATGCTAAATTCAGTTTGGAGCCAAAACAATGCAATAAATTGATGCTATTATTCTAAAAATCATCCATTTAGGTGTGTATGGAGGGTGGGGTGGGTAGGGGTTGTTGGTTTGGAGGTGGGGGGGTGTTTGCGTGACCTTAGGTAGAGGTCAACAACCTGGTCCTCCAACAGAAAGGGGAGGCGGCGACACGGAACGATGAGGTCACTGATCCCCAAAGGGAGGCCTCACGGCGCCTCCACATCAGATCAACATCACACACACACCACACACACACACACACACACACACACACACACACACACACACACACACACACACACACACACACACACACACACACACACACACACACAGAGGTCAATTAGCTTCTACAGCTACAAGCAGTCTAATGACGAGTTAAGTCTCCTCCTCCCGGGTCTCTCTTTATTTTTATTTATCTGTGATCTTTTAACCATCCTGCTCTGGAATCAGCGTTTCGCTGCGATGCGGGGAAAACCCCCCCCAAAAAAGTCAAAACAGAGATATTTCACATGAAAAGAGGCATGAATGAAGGCGGGAACAACGGCAGCGGCGGCATTGGAGCCTCCGTCGATCTGCTGCTCTATAGTTAGCAGCTTTAATAAAGAGCCTTCGGGGGGGGGGGGGGGGGGGGGCGTTGGAAGCAAAGATAATTGAAGTGATGTCTATGAGCCACATGTGGACGGTGTAATCCCTTTCAGGAATGCGTTGGTCTGTGTGAACGCAGCATCAGGAATGTTTGTCCTGTAAGCTGTGCTAATATAACGCCATGATAAATACTGTACTGCAGTAAATACGCAATTACCGGGACGCCACCGACGAGATAATGACCCCAAATGACGGGTAATAAAAGTTCCTGGAGGAGCTTAACGCATTAATATTCCAGGATGGCTCGGGGAGGCTGTGCATCATGTCTGACATGAGCGCTGTTGGTACGCGGCCCTTCAAACGGGGGCCCCTGTGCTCCTACAGCTGTCGCCCAACAATGACAAGAGCCTGGAGTGACATCTGGACACCATCCTCTCACGCTCACAGAAAAAACAAGAATCTGATTGGTCGGATGGCGGCGATGGGGTTTGGAGATCCTCTCCAGGAAGTCCAGGAGGAAGAGGAGCTCGGCGGCATCCCGCTGCTCCGGCCCCTCCCCGGGCAAACGGGGTAAAAAGATAACAAGACGAGCTGAGAGCGGCGGCCATAGTTAATATAAAGCCATCAGAATGTTTGAGACGCTGCTGCTGTCAGAGGCTTAAACAGTCAAAGGATATTTTTAGAGAGCTTAAGCTAATAATCCAGAGCCCAGTCAGTGGGGGGGGGGCAAGCAAAATGAAAGAGGAAACACACACTTCACGCAAAGGCCGGTCTACACAATTTGTTGAGCTTGACGGGGAGGGTGACAGCAGCCGAAGACGCCGCCGGTAACAGAAGATCAGTCATCAGTTGACACACGCTAGCGTTAGCGTTAGCATTCCTTCACAGGTTTGTTTGTCTGCTGAGAAGCTCCAACATCCCCATGAGGAGCAACGTGTGTGTGGATGCGCTGAAGGCTGCGTCCAGCTGGTGGCTGACGGTGTCTGGGAGCTGTTTGGTGTTAAAGCGGGGAACGCTTTCTGCTCAAACAGCTGCACATGAAAACAACACAGATTACAGGCTGGAGAACCCAAAGTAAAAACGCTCCGGCCCCCCCCCCTGAGCCGCAGGAGCACAGCCAGCATGGAGGTAGTGTGTGTTGGCTCGGGTGTTGGATAGAATTTAGTTCAATTTACCCCTAATTATCCAAAAAAAACATTCCACTGTGGTTATTCATAAATCTTCTTTTTGTAAATAATCTGTAAAAATAATAATAATCTGTAAAAAAATCATAATCTGTAAAAACACACGGATCAGGATAATAATCCAGATAATATTCCTAATAACAATCCAGGTATTCTGGATAATACTGCAGATTGTATTTCAGATAATCCAGATTTGCATAATAAATTTAAGGCATTTAACCACAACAAACTTTTAAATCTGAGACGGAGAAACCTGACATTAATTTTAAATTATTTATATTTTATGTTTGTATTCTTGTTTCTGGATGGGAACCAATTCATTTTAAGTTTCTTCATCCCGTCCGTTCTGCATCTCAGCAGACCATAATACTCCATCCATGCATCCTGTAGCGAATCTACGCCGGGTGCTTTCTTTCTTTTCCTTTTTTTTAAAATCCTAACTAGCCGTTGAGCGTCTGTCACAGCAGGAGAGGGAGGCGGCAAAAAAAAAAAAAAAAAATCCAATTTCTGTGTTTTCCAAAGGACCTAAATCAGAGCAAACCTCGGCGTTAAGGTTAATAAAAGTTGATAAGCTGAGAAGCGTAACTCCCCCGGGCCGCGCTGAAAATAGGAATTTGCTTGACCATGTTAGCCTAAGCTGATGCTGAGACAGAAATTGAATTGAATTTGACATTGTGTTGTGTGTGTGTGTGTGTGTGTGTGTGTGTGTGTGTGTATAGCCCTAACAAGTTATTTACAACAGCAGCCTTGTTTTCTTCTCCTGGACGTTTGAATCCAGAAGGTTTCGTCTCTCAGGTTTAAAATCTGGACGTTTCACTCGCAGCTGTTTTGTCTTCTAATCTTCAAAAAGATAAAAATGCTTCTTTGGATTTGTTTCCTCTTGAACGCTGGAAAGCAGAGGCAGAATTAAAAAAGACTGGGGATGCTTTTCTGGAATGCTTTTGTCAGTGACACAGAAACCACTTGACAGATTCCGATGGAAACCAGCGTCCTTCTGAGCCGAGGGCTCGACTTCATCATTTTAAGACAATAAAAATTAACGTTGACTCCTCAACGCAGAAGGATCCTCTTGTTTTCTGGAGATTTCTACACTCGAATAAAGAAACTGTGAAAAGGAGTTTATTTGACCCATTAAGCCTCTGCTGAGAGTTTTTTTTTACTTGTCTGAAGCCTGGAACATTTTCCTGCCTTCAGAAAGGTTAATAAGAGCAATTATCGTACTTTTATTATTGTGATTTCTGCAGCGAACAGCCTTTAAATAGTGACTTAACGTCCTTAAGAGCAGAAATAGATCCAGGCTTTCAGGATTAAACCAAACCGATCACGCAGGGTGATCAATAATGACGTCAATAATCACCTGTGATCAATACAAACACCACAGCTCTGTATTAACACCCTCAGCAGGATGCAAGGCGAAGACAGCTCCCATGATGCACCGGGAAAACAACATCTGGCGTCCGACTTGAGCGTTTACATACATCACATGGTGGAGGTGGGGGGGGGGGGGGGGGGCTGAATGACTGATCGTGGCGGGGGCACCAGTTGGGGGCGTCTGCCGCCGCCGCCTCGGAGCCCCACGCAGGCTGATGATTGGACGAAGGAGGTGGAGGCCCCGCCTCCACGTAGCACAGATTAAGATGAATAAATCACCTGGAACAACCCCCCCCCAACCCATCAGTTGCTCCCGGGATATGCTGGAACCCAGGCAAAGCATGACACACCACACACACACACAAACACAAACACACACACACACACAGTGTTGTTTTTATTGCCCCTGGGGGGTTCACTCCACGTCTCCTGATGGCGTTTCACTTTGTTTCCACCAATCCATTAGTGCCGTGTTTCATCTCCTCCTTGTTATTTCCTGTGTCGCTGTGATGCTCAGGTTCTCTGACAGACATCTGGATGCAGATCCCCCCCCCCCCCCGGAGCGTCGGCGTGGATTCACCTCATCAGCGTTTCCCCCCGACGACTTTAAGGTAAGTCAGTTTTTTTAAACACACTCCGTTAGAGCGCCTCCTGCAGGCGGCGTCCACTCCGCGGCAGAGGAGGAGGAGGACACTGCCAGTCCATCACACACCTCCAGCCCCCGCTCCATCCATCCATCTCTATCGAGCCCACAGGGACGGCGGCGGCCCCCCCAGCACAGGTCCAGAGGTTAAACAATGGAAACATGTGCGGTACATGAATATCTCGCCGATAGCGATCTGAGCTCAGGGAGGCAGGTTTGCATGGGGGGGCAGTGAACAGAAGATGTAACCTCCGAGGGGGGGGGGCAGGGAGGCATTCAGACGGCCCGGTGGGGGCTAATGGAAGCAGGGCGGCGGCGGTGGGTAGCGATCAGTCTGATGGCCTTATCAGCAGCGGGGGCCGCTATCGCACAGCTCACCTCAGGGCCCCCATAGGGGGGGGGTTGTCAGCGTCACACTGAAAGAGACCAGCTATCTCTGCAGGAGGAGACGAAGAAGATCTACTCCTCTTCATCACTGGGATCTAAATACCAAAACCGTTTCATCAAGAATACGAATCCAGCCTCTTCTGAAACCCCCTACTGGAGCTCCAGGGGTCAAAGGTCACAGGAGCCAGAAGGAGGTGACCCCAAACTGACGTGGAACGACGATCAGCTGATCTGTGAGTCACTCTTGATGCTTGAGGAGATGCTTGCCTCGGTCACATGACGACCCTCCAGTATGTCCATTTAGGTAAAACTACAACTGATAGAAATAAAGAAATAATCCAGTGTGTGTGTGTGTGTAGTGTGTGTGTAGTGTGTGTAGTGTGTGTAGAGTTTGTGTAGAGTGTTTAGAGTGTGTAGAGTGTGTAGTGTAGTGTGTGTAGAGTAGTGTGTGTAGAGTGTGTAGTGTGTGTGTAGAGTGTGTAGAGTGTGTAGAGTGTGTAGTGTGTGTAGAGTGTGTAGAGTGTATAGAGTGTGTGTAGTGTGTAGAGTGTGTAGTGTGTGTAGAGTGTGTAGAGTGTGTGTAGAGTGTGTGTAGTGTGTGTAGAGTGTGTGTAGTGTGTGTAGAGTGTGTGTAGAGTGTGTAGAGTGTGTGTAGTGTGTGTAGAGTGTGTGTAGTGTGTGTAGAGTGTGTGTAGAGTGTGTAGAGTGTGTAGAGTGTGTAGAGTGTGTAGTGTGTGTAGTGTGTGTAGAGTGTGTAGAGTGTGTAGAGTGTGTAGTGTGTGTAGTGTGTGTAGTGTGTGTAGAGAGTGTGTAGAGTGTGTAGAGTGTGTAGAGTGTGTAGTGTGTAGTGTGTGTAGAGTTTGTAGAGTGTGTAGAGTGTGTAGTGTGTGTAGTGTGTGTACAGTGTGTAGAGTGTGTGTAGAGTGTGTAGAGTGTGTAGAGTGTGTAGTGTGTGTAGTGTGTGTAGTGTGTGTAGAGAGTGTGTAGAGTGTGTAGAGTGTGTAGTGTGTGTAGTGTGTGTAGTGTGTGTAGAGTGTGTAGAGTGTGTGTAGAGTGTGTGTAGTGTGTGTAGAGTGTGTGTAGTGTGTGTAGAGTGTGTGTAGAGTGTGTAGAGTGTGTGTAGTGTGTGTAGAGTGTGTGTAGTGTGTGTAGAGTGTGTGTAGAGTGTGTAGAGTGTGTAGAGTGTGTAGAGTGTGTAGTGTGTGTAGTGTGTGTAGAGTGTGTAGAGTGTGTAGAGTGTGTAGTGTGTGTAGAGTGTGTAGTGTGTGTAGTGTGTGTAGTGTGTGTAGAGAGTGTGTAGAGTGTGTAGAGTGTGTAGTGTGTAGTGTGTGTAGAGTTTGTAGAGTGTGTAGAGTGTGTAGTGTGTGTAGTGTGTGTACAGTGTGTAGAGTGTGTGTAGAGTGTGTAGAGTGTGTAGAGTGTGTAGTGTGTGTAGTGTGTGTAGAGAGTGTGTAGAGTGTGTAGAGTGTGTAGAGTGTGTAGTGTGTGTAGTGTGTGTACAGTGTGTAGTGTGTGTAGAGTGTGTAGAGTGTGTAGTGTGTAGTGTGTGTAGTGTGTGTAGTGTGTGTAGAGAGTGTGTAGAGTGTGTAGTGTGTAGTGTGTGTAGAGTTTGTAGAGTGTGTAGAGTGTGTAGTGTGTGTAGTGTGTGTACAGTGTGTAGAGTGTGTGTAGAGTGTGTAGAGTGTGTAGTGTGTGTAGTGTGTAGTGTGTGTAGAGTGTGTGTAGTGTGTGTAGAGTGTGTAGTGTGTGTAGAGTGTGTGTAGTGTGTGTAGTGTGTGTAGAGTGTGTGTAGTGTGTGTAGAGTGTGTAGTATGTGTAGAGTGTGTGTAGTGTGTGTAGAGTGTGTAGTGTGTGTAGAGTGTGTGTAGTGTGTGTAGTGTGTGTAGAGTGTGTAGTGTGTGTAGAGTGTGTAGTGTGTGTAGAGTGTGTAGTGTGTGTAGTGTGTGTAGAGTGTGTGTAGTGTGTGTAGAGTGTGTAGTGTGTGTAGAGAGTGTGTAGAGTGTGTAGAGTGTGTAGTGTGTAGTGTGTGTAGAGTGTGTAGAGTGTGTAGAGTGTGTAGTGTGTGTAGAGTGTGTAGAGTGTGTAGAGTGTGTAGTGTGTGTAGAGTGTGTAGAGTGTGTAGTGTGTGTAGAGTGTGTAGAGTGTGTAGAGTGTGTAGTGTGTGCAGAGTGTGTGTAGTGTGTGTAGAGTGTGTGTACAGTGTGTAGAGTGTGTGTAGAGTGTGTGTAGTGTGTGTAGAGTGTGTGTAGTGTGTGTAGTATGTGTAGAGTGTGTGTAGTGTGTGTAGAGTGTGTAGTGTGTGTAGAGTGTGTGTAGTGTGTGTAGTGTGTGTAGAGTGTGTAGTGTGTGTAGAGTGTGTAGTGTGTGTAGTGTGTAGTGTGTGTAGTGTGTGTAGAGTGTGTGTAGTGTGTGTGTAGTGTGTGTGTAGAGTGTGTAGAGTGTGTAGTGTGTAGAGTGTGTGTAGTGTGTGTAGAGTGTGTGTAGTGTGTGTAGTATGTGTAGAGTGTGTGTAGTGTGTGTAGAGTGTGTAGTGTGTGTAGAGTGTGTGTAGTGTGTGTAGTGTGTGTAGAGTGTGTGTAGTGTGTGTAGTGTGTGTAGAGTGTGTAGAGTGTGTAGAGTGTGTAGAGTGTGTAGAGTGTGTGTAGTGTGTGTAGTGTGTGTAGAGTGTGTAGGACAGTGTGTGTAGAGTGTGTAGAGTGTGTGTAGTGTGTGTAGTGTGTGTAGAGTGTGTAGGACAGTGTGTGTAGAGTGTGTGTAGTGTGTGTAGAGTGTGTAGAGTGTGTGTAGAGTGTGTAGGACAGTGTGTGTAGGACAGTGTGTGTAGGACAGTGTGTGTAGGACAGTGTGTGTAGGACAGTGTGTGTAGAGTGTGTAGTGTGTGTAGTGTGTGTAGTGTGTGTGTAGTGTGTGTAGTGTGTGTAGAGTTTGTGTAGAGTGTTTAGAGTGTGTAGAGTGTGTAGTGTAGTGTGTGTAGAGTAGTGTGTGTAGAGTGTGTAGTGTGTGTGTAGAGTGTGTAGAGTGTGTAGAGTGTGTAGTGTGTGTAGAGTGTGTAGAGTGTATAGAGTGTGTGTAGTGTGTAGAGTGTGTAGTGTGTGTAGAGTGTGTAGAGTGTGTGTAGAGTGTGTGTAGTGTGTGTAGAGTGTGTGTAGTGTGTGTAGAGTGTGTGTAGAGTGTGTAGAGTGTGTGTAGTGTGTGTAGAGTGTGTGTAGTGTGTGTAGAGTGTGTGTAGAGTGTGTAGAGTGTGTAGAGTGTGTAGAGTGTGTAGTGTGTGTAGTGTGTGTAGAGTGTGTAGAGTGTGTAGAGTGTGTAGTGTGTGTAGTGTGTGTAGTGTGTGTAGAGAGTGTGTAGAGTGTGTAGAGTGTGTAGAGTGTGTAGTGTGTAGTGTGTGTAGAGTTTGTAGAGTGTGTAGAGTGTGTAGTGTGTGTAGTGTGTGTACAGTGTGTAGAGTGTGTGTAGAGTGTGTAGAGTGTGTAGAGTGTGTAGTGTGTGTAGTGTGTGTAGTGTGTGTAGAGAGTGTGTAGAGTGTGTAGAGTGTGTAGAGTGTGTAGTGTGTGTAGTGTGTGTAGTGTGTGTAGAGTGTGTAGAGTGTGTGTAGAGTGTGTGTAGTGTGTGTAGAGTGTGTGTAGTGTGTGTAGAGTGTGTGTAGAGTGTGTAGAGTGTGTGTAGTGTGTGTAGAGTGTGTGTAGTGTGTGTAGAGTGTGTGTAGAGTGTGTAGAGTGTGTAGAGTGTGTAGAGTGTGTAGTGTGTGTAGTGTGTGTAGAGTGTGTAGAGTGTGTAGAGTGTGTAGTGTGTGTAGAGTGTGTAGTGTGTGTAGTGTGTGTAGTGTGTGTAGAGAGTGTGTAGAGTGTGTAGAGTGTGTAGAGTGTGTAGTGTGTAGTGTGTGTAGAGTTTGTAGAGTGTGTAGAGTGTGTAGTGTGTGTAGTGTGTGTACAGTGTGTAGAGTGTGTGTAGAGTGTGTAGAGTGTGTAGAGTGTGTAGTGTGTGTAGTGTGTGTAGTGTGTGTAGAGAGTGTGTAGAGTGTGTAGAGTGTGTAGTGTGTGTAGTGTGTGTACAGTGTGTAGTGTGTGTAGAGTGTGTAGAGTGTGTAGTGTGTAGTGTGTGTAGTGTGTGTAGTGTGTGTAGAGAGTGTGTAGAGTGTGTAGAGTGTGTAGAGTGTGTAGTGTGTAGTGTGTGTAGAGTTTGTAGAGTGTGTAGAGTGTGTAGTGTGTGTAGTGTGTGTACAGTGTGTAGAGTGTGTGTAGAGTGTGTAGAGTGTGTAGTGTGTGTAGTGTGTAGTGTGTGTAGAGTGTGTGTAGTGTGTGTAGAGTGTGTAGTGTGTGTAGAGTGTGTGTAGTGTGTGTAGTGTGTGTAGAGTGTGTGTAGTGTGTGTAGAGTGTGTAGTATGTGTAGAGTGTGTGTAGTGTGTGTAGAGTGTGTAGTGTGTGTAGAGTGTGTGTAGTGTGTGTAGTGTGTGTAGAGTGTGTAGTGTGTGTAGAGTGTGTAGTGTGTGTAGAGTGTGTAGTGTGTGTAGTGTGTGTAGAGTGTGTGTAGTGTGTGTAGAGTGTGTAGTGTGTGTAGAGAGTGTGTAGAGTGTGTAGAGTGTGTAGTGTGTAGTGTGTGTAGAGTGTGTAGAGTGTGTAGAGTGTGTAGTGTGTGTAGAGTGTGTAGAGTGTGTAGAGTGTGTAGTGTGTGTAGAGTGTGTAGAGTGTGTAGTGTGTGTAGAGTGTGTAGAGTGTGTAGAGTGTGTAGTGTGTGCAGAGTGTGTGTAGTGTGTGTAGAGTGTGTGTACAGTGTGTAGAGTGTGTGTAGAGTGTGTGTAGTGTGTGTAGAGTGTGTGTAGTGTGTGTAGTATGTGTAGAGTGTGTGTAGTGTGTGTAGAGTGTGTAGTGTGTGTAGAGTGTGTGTAGTGTGTGTAGTGTGTGTAGAGTGTGTAGTGTGTGTAGAGTGTGTAGTGTGTGTAGTGTGTAGTGTGTGTAGTGTGTGTAGAGTGTGTGTAGTGTGTGTGTAGTGTGTGTGTAGAGTGTGTAGAGTGTGTAGTGTGTAGAGTGTGTGTAGTGTGTGTAGAGTGTGTGTAGTGTGTGTAGTATGTGTAGAGTGTGTGTAGTGTGTGTAGAGTGTGTAGTGTGTGTAGAGTGTGTGTAGTGTGTGTAGTGTGTGTAGAGTGTGTGTAGTGTGTGTAGTGTGTGTAGAGTGTGTAGAGTGTGTAGAGTGTGTGTAGAGTGTGTAGAGTGTGTGTAGTGTGTGTAGTGTGTGTAGAGTGTGTAGGACAGTGTGTGTAGAGTGTGTAGAGTGTGTGTAGTGTGTGTAGTGTGTGTAGAGTGTGTAGGACAGTGTGTGTAGAGTGTGTGTAGTGTGTGTAGAGTGTGTAGAGTGTGTGTAGAGTGTGTAGGACAGTGTGTGTAGGACAGTGTGTGTAGGACAGTGTGTGTAGGACAGTGTGTGTAGGACAGTGTGTGTAGAGTGTGTAGTGTGTGTAGTGTGTGTAGGACAGTGTGTGTAGGACAGTGTGTGTAGAGTGTGTAGTGTGTGTAGTGTGTGTAGGACAGTGTGTGTAGGACAGTGTGTGTAGGACAGTGTGTGTAGGACAGTGTGTGTAGGACAGTGTGTAGGGTGTGTGTAGAGTGTGTAGGACAGTGTTCTCATTATCCACATGAACCAGCAGACGTTTGGTTGCGGCGCAGCAAACAGAGGTCAGGGAGCTAACGGCGGCTCTCTGCTGTGAGCTGTGGAGAACAGTGACCATGCCCCCCCCCCCCCTGTGTATAATAAACATGAGGGTTTGGCCCCCCTCCATTTATCCCCTAATGAGAAACAAAGACCGGCTCTGGAGGGGCTCGCGTGCTAGTCCAGGAACAACCCTCCACCATAATTCAAACCATTCGTGGTTCAAGAGGGGCTCAGAGCCCCGCCTGGGGGGGCCGGTCAGAGGCTCCGAGGGGACGACCGGTGTGATGAAGAGGGCGTGGCAGGTGGGGGGCCGTTAACACCGAAGGCTAAACCCCTCCAGGTTAGCATAGCTAAGACGTGAACCACCTGATGGCTTCATCCAGCTGGTTTAGTTAGCGTTGTGACTAACAAATGTAACTAAATGTTACTCAATGTAATGTAACTAAATGTAACTACTCCTTAATGTAACTAATAAATGTAACTAAATGTAACTCAGTGTAATGTAACTAAATGTAACTACTCCTTAATGTAACTAATAAATGTAACTAAATGTAACTCAGTGTAATGTAACTAAATGTAACTACTCCTTAATGTAACTAATAAATGTAACTAAATGTAACTCAGTGTAATGTAACTAAATGTAACTACTCCTTAATGTAACTAATAAATGTAACTAAATGTAACTCAGTGTAATGTAACTAAATGTAACTACTCCTTAATGTTAAATAACTGAATTTCTGACTGATTCTAGTTCCAAACATTAGTTAGACAGAAAAAACATGTTTGTTTGTTTCTCTGTTCTAACATAAATCCTTTTCATTTGTCAGGTTATTAAACCCACAGAACTCCATCAATCAAGGATCAAACCATCAATCAATAATAATAAATGAGGACATTAACTTTGATTACGTTTTTGTCAAAGTTAAAATGGGCTGAACTACTGCATTGTGGGAAATGTAGTTTTTGTCACATCACACATTTGACCTATTTATTTTTAGACACTGACCTTTTATGCTCTTGTGGGCCACATAAAATGATGTGGAGGGCCACATTTGGCCCCCGGGCCGTGAGTTTGACACATGTGCATTACAGGAGAACTGTGAGGATGCCGTAGAGGTCGTGTGTGTGTGGAGGAGAGCATTGATTGGGTGGGAAGGACACGGCGATCCGGAACCCTCCAGCTAAACGCTGACTCCTGCTCTCCATCCTGCTGCCGGAGGGAACACGCCGGCCTCAGCGCCGGCACATCGTGGGCACTATCGATCTGCTACCGGAGCTGCGTCTCCTCTTACATCCGTCGTTCTTCTCCTCCTCCGGCCGCGAGCGCCGGCCAGCCCCCCCGTCCACCTCCTCTCTTCGTCAAAGACGCCGCCGCCGCACCTTCTCCTGTTCCCAACCGCGCCCCCTCTTGACCCCAGCGTTTTGGAATATTTCACAGTTCAATCTGGAGGTTGGAGGAGGCGGTGGTGATTACAGTGGTTAGCTGGACCCCCCCCCCCCCGGCGGAGCCGCGCTGGCGACCGGAGCGTCGTGACTTTACAAAACAGCCGATCCAGGAAAAACAGGAACGCTGTGTAGCTGCGCTCTGCGGTAACGACACTTCATCTGATCTCCTGAAGCGCTTCCAAGCGTTTCTTGGCTGGGGAGGCTGAGTGACATTTGAAAGAAATCACACCATCTCCCTCCTGCAAATAAGACGTCGGATTCACCAGGGAAAAAGAAAATTACAGCGAGCGTTTAAAATCAAAAGATGGATTTTCCTCTTATCTGCGGGTGACGGTGATCCGTCCAGACGGCTCTGGTGGAGTCTGGATCTTAGATGTCGAGAAGTTCTGATGGAGAGAAACTGGAGCGACAATCAGCTGAGTGAACACTTCTAGAAATCTTCAACCAGGAGGAGAGGATTCTGGATTTGTCCTGTCGGATTCGTCTGAACCGACATCCAACGGGTTCAAAACAATCTGCTTTCACGTCCCAACGTTTCAGCGTTTTGCAGGAAAAAGGTTCAGATTGTGACTGAAACGGGGTTTAGATGTTTGATGTTTCTGCAAACAGGAAGTCGCTCTGTTCTCGGTGACGCCACATGTTTCCGTCGTCGCTGATTTTACAGCGAAACGAGGTCGGCTGGCGTCCGTTTGTGAGCCTTTCGGGTCTTTTTTTCCTGCAAAATCTTATTTAAAAATGATGCTGCTTTAAAAACGCCGCTTTTGCACGACTGTGACTCATCCCGCGTGCGCGTCACAAAGGTCGGAGCGCTGACAGGAAGTGCTGTGACTCATCAGGAAGCAGCACGTTTAAATCAGGACTCAGCTGTGAACGCCACAGAGCGAGCGGCGGCGGCGGCGAGCAGCTTCCTGTCTCCGATGACACGTTGTGATTGTTCCACTTCACTCGCTCTGGAGATGACTCCATGTTCTTCCTCTCGGTTGGCCTGGGGGGGGGCCTCGTGAATAAACACGTGGAGGTTAACATCTCATGTTCTCCCCCCATCTGCGCCGACAGCTCTGACAGGAGATGGGGGGGGGGGTTCGCTAACGCGCTAATCTGACTCTCGCGTCTCCTTGTTTCAGACGGGATGTTTCTACCTCCAGTGGGTGAGCTGTCATGGGGGGGGCGACCCCCCCGTACCCTGAGGAGGCTTTAGTGAACCTGCCGTCATCCACACACACTGACAGTAGAGGGCACGTCACGTCGCCGTGGCGATAAACAGCTACAGGCCTCGCCGTGGCGATGACGCTCCCGATCCAACGAATGTCTGATGACGAAGAACCGCCGTCATATTACCCACAATCCCCTCTGTCTGCCTTCTTTCCAGACACACGTATATAGTGTGTACTCCTACACCCACTTCAGCCAGTCCTGGAAAAATCATTTGAACCCCCAACACACCCACCCACACACACACACACACACACACACACACACCCACACACACACACACACACACACACACACACACACACACACACACACACACACACACACACTGCATGCAGATGGAGAAAAAGTCGGGCCAGGTTCCAAAACGCCTGAAGGGCTTTTCATGACAGTAACCTTCTGTGGCGCTGCTTGTTTCCCTCCACCTCCATCGTGTGTGTGTGTGTGTGTGTGTGTGTGTGTGTGTGTGTGTGTGTGTGTGTGTGTGTGTGTGTGTACTGAGGGATAGATGGCAAAATAAGCAAGATAACCATACAAAATACGAGGCGAGGAAGACTCTGACACAGGACGGAGGATGAAGAGCGCCATGTCGTTCTGCCTTCACGCCCCGGGGGGGGCGGGGCTAAATGCTGCTTTTAAACAGCTTGAACATTGAAACGATGATGACTCCTTTTCCTCGGCGAAGCACGTTAATACCTCGCCCAACGCCGTTTGCACTGGTGCTAAATGGCTCACCTATTGGGTATTCAATTAGAGTGGCTGTCTGGTGTGGGAGACGAGGCTGGGACCATAAAAACAAAAGAAGCCCCCCCTGAGCAAGAGGAGCCGAATGGGACGTGATGCTAATGGAGGAGGAGGGTGTCGACTGGAGGGGAAAAAGCTCCTCATCTGCAGCACCGCTTCACTAAAGGTTCACCGACTCACTGGTATCGTCCCACCTCGCTCTGGAGACCCAAAAAGTAGGACCAGCGTTTGGTGTTTCAACGTCTGCAGAGCCTCGCAGCGTCTCTGTCACCGCCAAACACAAGTCTGGTCCCTACTCCACCGAGAACGAGATGCGGTCTCACTGATGTCGTATCCATCCGCCAACACGTGGTAAAGAACGAGATCCGGTCTCACTGATGTCGTATCCATCCGCCAACACGTGGTAAAGAACGAGATGCGGTCTCACTGATGTCGTATCCATCCGCCAACACGTGGTAAAGAACGAAATGCGGTCTCACTGATGTCGTATCCATCCACCAACTCGTGGTAAAGAACGAGATGCGGGGGGGCTGGTTGTGTTCCATTAAGGAACACAGGCACACTGAACGCCCTGAATCCCGGCTTTAACCCCGCGAGTTGCGGTGATTAATTCAGTCTTGTTTAGTCCTCCGTGTGTCTGCGATGCGGTTAACATTCCGGCGCCCCCGCCCATGATGATGATGATTCAATCCTCCCCCCCCCCCTGTCGTGACGTTTATCTCCTTTACTCAAATAGCAAACGCAAATCGTGTCTAATTTTATCGGCGAATCCGCTGGCGTGTGTTTCTCAGGCGTAATGATTCCCTCATTCGGGTCTAATTAAGTGCAGCCATTAAGGGAGGGGGGCGTCAGGTAGAGCCCAGGAGGACTCCATTAGACCCGATCTGTTCCCGGGTTATCTCACAACAAGTTCACCAATTACGAGAAGTCATGTTTGAAGTGCCCCCCCCCCAGCAGGAGCCCCGTGGCTCGCCTGCCCCCCCCCCCTCGCTGCTGGAGGAACAGACACTCTGTCCCAAAAAGGCAGTAATTACAGGATGGATGGGAGTCGGTGACGTGAGGCTGTGATTGGTCACAAACACCTTTAACGCCACTTTTGGACTTTTTTCAGCACATTTTGCACGACTGAAACGATGTGATTCTCCATCGTCGGGGGGGGGGGGGGGGGCAGCACCCGACCCGGCCGGTCCGTCCCCGGCTGGAGGAGGAGGCGGGACGGGGGCCGAGGCGGCCCCGCTGTCCGTCACTCACCACGCTCTGCTGCATGACTGCTAACCCCGTCTGGCTTGTGCACAATGGGAGGTCTGGAGCAGGGAGCAGCCGCCCCCCCCACCGCCCCCCCACCCCCCCACCCCCTCAGAGGAAGGCCAAAAGGAGTCAAAACACTCTGGACCAGCGTGAGTCCTCTCCTGGACCCCGTCAGGCCTCATCGCTGGAGGCAGAGCGATGGATCCAAAATGTACAGACAGAATCGCTCCTCACAGCCGTGAACCGGGGGTGGGGGGGTCGCGAGTGAAAGGGGGGTGTTGTGTCGGGGGAGGAAAGAAAAGAGGAAAATGCTGAAGTCAGCAGGAGCCATAAATCCTCCGATGCTGAGGTCTTTCTTCCAGTTCTGTCCCGGTTTGTGGACCCCATCCCCAACCCGGAGCCGGGCTGTTTAGTAGCTTTAGCAGCAGGGAGGTGGGTTCAGTCCAGAGATTACCCCCCCACCACCACCAAACCCAACCCCCCCACCGAGGCCTTGTCAGAGGAGACTTCCCAGCCGCGACCGCATCTTGACCTCTGACCCGCCGCTCGCCTCCGCTAAAAGGAAGATCAATGGATCAACCGGCACGAGACGGCGACACGATGGAGATGAACAATCGGGGGGGGGGGGGGGTTCTGATTGGTCGCTTTGTGGAGGACGTGATAAAAGAGAGATGCTTTAAAGCAGAACTCACCTGCAGCGACGCACCAGCGCTCATTCGTTATTGATCATTACTTCAGGTTTTATTAAACGCTGATCGGTTAAAGGCATCCCTGATTCCATCTTTTTGGGGGGGGGGGGGGGCACTGATCATGCTAACTTAAAGCAGTATCAGAAACGGTTTGACTCACCGTCTCGTTGCCGAACAGGATGTCGACGTAGGGCATGACCTCCATCAGCCGCTCCTTGAAGAACTGGCAGATGAACGGCGCCGACAGGTTGGTGCAGAAGATTTTATTGTTTTCGGACGCGTGCTTCGCCACCTTCAGGATGGATTCCGGGGACACGGTCAGGAAAAACCCCTGAAAACAAGAAAACATGTATTTCCGTCACGCTGAGCCGGGCTGAACCGAGCGTAAGGCGGCGGCGGCGGCGTCGCCGTGACAGCGGGACGCATCCAAAACAGAGGCGAAACACTTGAACCTGCTAATTTGTGGGTTCTGGATTCTGACAAGACAATTCTAGGGTGACACGGCTCGGTATGACTGAAACAACACAGAGCCAGCAGGAACAGAAACAAGCGTTGATCTGGAATGGTTTTGGTGGAACATAAAGAGGAAGAAAGAGGAGGAACAAATCCATCCTGGACACAAAGAACCGTGGACGAGCTCCAAGGCTCGTCCTGGAGGATCCGATGATCGGGCGAACAAAAGTCTCGTCTGGACTCTCCTTACTTGGAAACAAGAGAAGCAGCTCCGCTCATTGTGTGAATGAATACAAATCAGGTAAGGAAACACCTTTGTGTTGCAGGTGGAAACCCGAAGCCAGACGCTCAGGAACACTCCTGCTTTGATACCGATCTCCTTAACCTTGTTTTTCAGCAACAAGCTGCTCTGTAAAACTACTGTGTCACAATAGGGGTGAGAGGAAAGGAAAGTTTCTGCTCGCCGATACATTTAATCTGCCTCCAAAGCTCCCATTGTGAACGTTCAGCTCTCATTAAAGCACCGTGACATTTGCAGCAGCAGAGGAGTGACCTCCAGGAGGAGGAAAAGGGGCCAAAACACAACACGACCGCCCATCAAGGGGGATCTTTATGACACATCCGGGGCGTCTTTCACTTCTAGAAACATCCTTAAGTTTAATCTGAGGCCTGGTCGTTGCTGCGATGCATCTGCTGCATTCTGGGAAGGTGTTTCAAATGGATCTGGGAGCACAAAGGGAGCTCACTCCGGGCTAATGGCCCAAAACTGACCCCGACGTTTTCCTTTAGCCGAGTGCCAACGTGTCAGAGGAAGGGCAGATTGTTTTCTGACACAAATGGTCTTTTTTTTTTTTTTTTTTTTTTGTGGAGGGGGGGTTGTTGAAAATAAACTGTCATGGTTAACGTAATGTTAGCGCTGATCAAAGGCCGGCGGCTCCATCAAACGTCCCGAGGGGAGGTGAGCTTTAAACGCCGCGCCGCGGCTTCTCTAATCACAACCGGCTCCGTATGATTTACCTCTGGCCTCAGGAGCGCCGCCGCCATCGCTTCACAGCTCGCAGCCGCAACGCAGAACCGTCTCTGAGTGATTCATCTCCACGGCGAGCTCCGACAAAACTCCACTTCTTATTTGACTCAGTTAACAAAGATGAGGACGGTGTTTTGAGGTAAATAAAGTTAGTTCAAAGTGCTGCAATGCTGCAAATTTGTTCAACTAACCAACTAAACAGGTAACATTAGCTCCATAGAGGATTTCATCAGTTTCATATTTTACTTCAAAAAAGTCTCTTAATACGAGGCGCCTCTGCTAAAAGCACTAAAACAAGACGACAAATACGACTGAAATAAATCTAAACCAGCAAAACTTTCACTGGATTCAAACTTTTTTACAACAGAAATGTGAAAAATATAAAGTCCTACAAATTAAAACAGTGATAAAACATTACTGGTGGTCCAAAGGTGGTCCTCAACCTACGAATATTCGTAGATACGAACAAACGTGTGCCACCATATCCGACTATCCTCCTGCAGTTCCCCTTTCTGCCACAACCCCTGTGGGGGCAGCACCGCTGTGTTCACGTCTCCCTTTTGTTGTTGCTTGTTGTCTCTGTTGTCATCTCAGAGCGTCAGGCTTCATTTCTTGGGTACTTTACTGTTCATCATGATGATAAACCAAAGAATGGTGAAGACAGTGGTGGTGGTCTGGTGGTTTCTGGTCAGTCTTAGGGAATAATCCCTTAGTATTTAGCGTAGTAATGACATTTAAATGACCTCGAATGAAGATTTTAGATTGCAATCTAATAAATAACAACTTACGAACAATTCAGCTTATGAACAATCTCTCAGGACCAGTTGTGTTCGTATGTTGAGGACTAGCTGTAATTATAAACTACAGGTCGACTGATTGCTAAGAACTCACAGGATGATGTTTCACATATGAATGAGAAACTTTAAAGTGGAATTCATGTTTATTATCAGAAAGCACGATGAGTGCATTATAACACTCTACGAAGCCTCCATAATGCTCTATAAATGCTGTCTCTGTCCTCTGGTGTATCACTGCTTTTGAATTAAAGATAATACTACATGCATGTAAAACCATTTTTTCCACCAGGCTCCACACGTTGAGACTCCAGTGGGTTGTAGGCGCAGAAAAAAAAAAAGGTTGAGCTATGTGAAATTCCAGTTCCCATCAGTCGTCTACGAAACGGGAGACGTTAAGTCTTTAGCGCTGCGGTGCGGATCGCGTGTCCAGAATACCGGATCCAGTTTCTCAGGTGTCAGAGAGCCATGTGAAGTGGGGACGACTATCGCCTTTCCAGGTCAGAATGATCAAAGCTCTGGGTACACTCCGTACAATCCCACCCAGCCAAAACATTCAATAAAGCATTCAGACAAGCTTTTTCCTGGCAGACGGTAATGCAGAGCGATGTTTGGCTGTGTCGAGCCATAATTTGAGGGAAGACTTGGAACTGCAGGGCATCCATTTTCAATGTTTACCCTAAAAAGAGGAAAGACTTCCACTTAAATCACACAAAGAAAATGTCTAAATGCTACTCTGAGGTGAAATTAGTGGTAATCTAACCATAGAGGTCCCAAACACACAGCAGCAGAGCGCTATCACACTCTCCCTGCTTTGTATCAGTGTTTTCCCGGGGGCTGAAACACTGCCTGTGATGGATGGCATGGTGTCACCGGGCTTAAAATAAAAGTGGACATCTGAAGGGTAAAAATGATCTATTTTGGGAAGGGCATTTTCATTTGCACCAGCAGCAGAGGTGGTCACGGAAGAGAAAGGCTTTTTTCCTCCTTTCAGGTCTATTTTAATTCTGCAGGGATAAAGGGGGAGTGTTGAAGGCAGTGTGTCACCCAGGTTTTGTTTGACACTTCCTATTACTCAGGAATGATGGAGGGAATTTAAACCATCACCACTTGGCCTCTGAAATTCTGCTAAATTTCATCAAATCCTTTCTTTGTCAAGTTTCTCCCCAGTTTCTCTCGGAGGGTTTAAAGTTTAAAGACTATCTTTAAAAGGGCAAAGTGTGAAAAATAGCCAGAACGTGGAGGTCGTCACAAAAATATAAAAATACAGGGGCAGCATAACACAAGAGCCCAACGGCTACCCATGTCTAGCTAACGTTAGCTCCGTTAGCGAGGGGGAGCAGGTGGCCTTAGGGCTGGCTGGACCGTGACCCCACGGGAACAGGGGTCAGATCAACCAGACTGGGTCCGAATGCAACCACTGAGACCCGGATGGACGAAAAGCACCATGACGGCTACAACAAACATGAGTTTTGTAACACAGATTCTTTTCTTGATGTTTCCTGAGCTTTGTTTCCTTATTTATTGAATTTAAAGTAAGATGTGACGCAGCAGACTTATCACCTGGACCTTCAGGTGTCTCTGGCTCTGTCCAGATTTTAAACTCTTTTATTTCTCGGCTCCAGTGTTAGAGCACAGAGCAGAAGCGTTTTCGCTGCTCTCCTCAGATCCAATCCCAGACGAAGGCGGCAGCTGTTTTCAGGCTAGAAAGCCCTGAAAATCCCTTTGTGCGGTACGAGCCCAGCACCAAATGGCAGGCAGACAGTTAGCGACTAGCTGATGAACATAGTGGAACGTTTAGCGACTTCAGAGTCGGATATCCCCCTCAGGACCTAAAGACGGCTTCACGACATCCGACCAGAAAGTAAAAAGTGAATGTTGGATTTGTGTTTCCTCAGAGGCCAAAAACACAAGAGTGTAGAAATAAAGAAATAAAGAAATACGTCAAGGATGCTGTTTGCCCAAACGGGCATTTTTGATTTCATCCACAATGAAGGGTTTGTTTCCTCGGGAATCTTCAATTTGAATCAAAAAAACCAAAGTCAGACGATGAAGTTATACAACATAACATCTGACTCCCTGTGGTGCACCTTTTCTAAACACATCTGTAATGGAGCTCCGCTTCAGACGAGCCTGGCCCGCTGTCACACCTCTCTACACGCCTTAAAACCACTTTCTTCTTCTGGTTATTTCACGATTCCGATCATTTCTTAATTGTTTTCCGACGGCTAACGTGACGGTAAATCAAAAAAGGTGAATAATCCTAATCTAAGATGAACAATCCTGGAACTGGGATGGAATATCTGAGCAGGAAGCGTCAAACTAGACGCTCTTCATTCAACCTGAGGCTATTTTACGAAGGCGTTTGTTCCAGTGATGACTCTGGTGCTGTCAGGAGAGCCTGGGCGCTAACCAGCAGCGCTTCAATAGCAGCCCAGACCGTGTGATCCCCGTCATTACCATAGACGGCCCCCCCATCACGCTCTCTGGTGCACAGGGTTCATTACACAGAATTAGATGTCACACAGATCAGAGCGTGTGTGTGTGAGGCCACACACTGCTCTCCTCCTCACTGATCGCCTTGAAGCACCATCGCCCGGCGGATCGATGGCGAGGGTTTGGAGCTTCATTAGCTCAGCGGGACTCCATCGCCATCGAGGCGTCTCCGGCACGCCACGCCGGCCATCCACATATATTTTACTCCCCTGATCCCGAAGGTCCTGCTGTTTCACGCGCAAACACGGGGGTGGCGGGGGGTGGGGGGGTGGAAACAAGACCTTCACACATGGCGGGGGAAGCGGAGGACAAACAAACAGAGGTGGGTGATTAATGGCGTCACTGGGGTGCATGAAAAGAGCTCATTTAAGGCTTTTGGGGGGAAAGGGACACAACAATTACGACGCCGTTACGCTGATGATGTTTTGTTTTACGTGGACGAGTCCGTTCGGTTCCGTTTGGACTCCAGTTCCGTTAGAGCTACACAGAGGATGAATGTACAACAACCCGGCCGCTGCTTTAGGATGTTTGATCGCCCCGCGGGGCAACTCCAACCGCGACGATAGCATCTGCCTCTTCTTCTCCCCCTTCCATTAGGAATCATGTTCCGCTGGAGCTTATCAGACATCTAGGAATTCATCCACTTCTTCTAAAGGGAGCTGGAGGGGGGCCAAACTGTACTGGAAACAGGAGGGAGGGCTCCGAGACGGAGGGGAGGGGGGCTATCATGTCAGCTCTGGGGTCTCTGGGGCAACATTAATGCACCACAAACGGTGGATTTAACAACTGGGCAGAGACATCACTTATTAACTGCTGCAGTATTTATTTCAAAAACAGTTCCTCTGGTTTAAATATTATCCCTTTTCCAAGACAGTGGATACCCCCCCACCCCCCAGTGTTGAGATGAAATATACGGCGGAGATGCACCTGGAAAACCACACATACCTGGCCAAGGTCGGGATAAAGCAGATCCGAGCAGGAGTGTCACGCTAGAAGCCTGCAATTTGTAGGAGCATCAGGAACCGTAATTACATTAACCTCAGACGCCTCCGCTCTGCGCCGCGATGGATGGAAAGAATAAATAAAAAAAAAAGAAGGAGGTTTCTAACCCAAACCTGAGGTTAAGGGTTTGCTGGCATCACCACACTGGAAGGATCGGTTTGGATTGGAGTGGTATCGCACTAAAACTAATTTGATATCAGCTTCAGGGTCTTTTCAAATGGCTGCCTTTTTTTTTTTTGCTCCCCTGTTAAGCTCAACAGTTTCAAAAAATGTGTTGGCCGGGGGAAGAGGCCAGCCTGAGCGCTGGGGAGGGATGCCAAGGAATGTACTTAAGATCTAAAACAGACAAGATTTAAAGCCAAGAGCATTTACATGCCAATACTAATCCGCAAAATAGCTGCGCACATCGCTCAAACCCGCTCTCCCTTACAGATACCATATGTTACCTCTGAGAGGAGGCGCTTTATTCTAACGCCGTGTTATCTCGGTGATGAAGAAGAAAGCCACACGTTTCTGGTCTATTCCTAGTCGCTCTGGTTCCTGCTGTTGTTCTTGCCTACATCACTGGGAGATTAGCCCAGAACAAATTGTTTGGTTTGCAGGGAGCTAAAATTTGCTAATGCATACACTCTCAAGTGTCCTCGTCTGCCACACTGCACTTAATTAGCATTTTAGTGCGAGCCGTTCTCCCTCCTCCAGTACCTCAGGAAGGGAAACCAACTCAGATCTACTCCTGGAGTCAAACCGAGCTTCTTACACCATTTGAGAGCAGGATGAGGAACGGAAAAGTCGAGTCGGTGGGGGGTGGGGGTCGATGGAAAAAAGTGGGATGAAACTGTGCAATGTGAAAACAGATGTCAGGGCTTGAAAGCATGTATTAATATGTGGGTCAGATGTAGAAAGCAGAGGTTCAGCACCGGAGCGTCGACGCCGCGCGGCCGTTTCTGGTTTCATCGACCTCCGGTGCGTGCAGACATTCATTCACCCGCCGCTGGGGGAAGTGAATATTTCCAAAATGTGCCACTCTGTGGATGTACATGAATTAGCACACTTAACTGCTAAAAAAAAAAAAAAAAAAAAGACGACGACGACGCGAGCAAAGACAAATCTTTCAGTGTTCGCCGTCGCTCCCGGTGAAACGCTAGCGCAACCAGGTTGGAAAATTACAGATAATTGCCCGAAGCCAATGAATCCAGTTTGGTTTTGGTTGAAAGACTAAAATAACAAAGCTCTGATTGCTGAAAAGACAAGGGCAGGGAGCTCAGAGGCCCCATTGCTAAGAGTTAATTTGATACATATTTCTCCCCCCTTGAAATGTCTGAGGTACTGGCAAGAGACGGCGAGGAAAAGAGTGAGAGGGAGGGTGAGACCCGAGCTCTCCCTGCAAATACGATCCATCTGCCATATTACATTTAAGCAGCATGAGGAGCTCAGGGAGCGCCCTTGCACAATATTGTGTGAAGGCTGTCAAACTCAATGCAGGGGCTGTGGGTGCCCGGCGCGCGCCGCCGCCGCCGCCGCTAACGCTCATGCTAATAATAGCTGCGCGCATTCAGCAGCAAGAAGAAGAAGAGATTAACAACTTAATTATTCATGCCTATTTATTTTAAAGTTTGTTTTTTTAAATCGTGTAATTGAAAATGTAATACGATTGCCCCCCCACCCCCACCCCACCCCCGGAGGGGAACACCCAACAAGAGAGATTCGTCCCTTATCGCAAAATTAGAAATATAAATTAGAAGAAGGAGGGAAGAGTTGAGATGGAGAGAACGTGTTTGGATGCATCCTGTTACGCCGTCAAATTAATGATGATACCGACGGGATTCCAGGGGCGGGTTTTAACCTTCCACGGTCACATGATGCAGCTCAGCCTATCAGGGACAGTCAGAGAATAGGGAATCAGAGCTGCTTTAAAGGACAAAAATAGTTTGAAATGAGACAAATTCCAAAAAATTTTGAATATTAAGACAAAATAAAATACATTTTAATAATTTACTGATTGTTTTGGATGTAACTTTAATTAAAAAAACTGCATTAAAATCAATTAAATGTGTATAAATTGCTGAGTTTCCGCTTCCACTTTGCACCAAACTTCACCCACATGAAGCGACAGAGTTCAGGGTGAGGTTGGAGGATCTTTGGCCGGCGGTGACACCACGGCGTGCAAACGCTCACCACTGCTGCAGCACTAAAATCAAACTCAGAAAAAAATCAATTGCCTGCAGGCGAGAAGTGTGAACCTTCATACCCTAAGCCCAATTTCCTTGAAAGTGGAGGTCCTAAATCAAATCAAGCCGAGCCAATGCACCGTGGAATTATGCACAAAATGACACCGCTATATAAAACGGCAACTGGCGGGAAACGGTGTCAAGGCGAGGAAACTTTATCCACTCCACATGTTTTTATCTTCTGTGCTGTGATGATGTCAACTCTGATTGTTTTCTATTCAGGCCAAGAGGGAGAAATATAGTGAGGGCTCTGATGATGTAAACAGACGACGAGGAAGAGGAGAAAACACCCGACAAACGCTTTACGGGCTCCGTAAAAGTCGGTTCTGATTGCTAACAGCCGCGTCGGCACTTTGCTTAAACTTGACTTTGGGATTGGCAGCAGAGCGAGGACCACCTCCCCACCTGGGCTCAGGTAATCGCAGCTCAGACACTTCAAACTCTCTGTAATCAAGAAAAAGAAAAAGAGTTTGAAAGCGATAATGGCGTCAAAAGTTGGCTCCAGCGCCTCTGAACCGAGTCTGAGCATCACGAGAACAGCAGCCAGTCGATGCTAAATCAGCCTTCTTAGCGCTGTTAGCGCCCGTCCTGGAAAAAGCTCCATTACGCAGCTGTTTTAGAGCCAAATTCTCTGCAGAAGTCGGGTCCTGAAATGATTATCAAACAACTCCTCTTCAGTAACAAAACATCTAACCCTGACCCGAACCCACACAATTAAACGCCCACAACTGCCCCAGTGTTCTGGATTAGAGTCAAGGCAGATTATCCTGAGATCGCCTATAAAGTGTCTTAATCCCTGTTTCCATTTCAACCTCCTGTCTCTGAAGTGGGATTTTCTGCAGTGAGAAAACCAAAACTGGAGTCGACCGGACGTCCAGAACACACTTCAGGTGTCATTGTCTCCGTTACCCCGAGATCAGAGGCCCCCCACCACTAATTCATTATTGTAATGATTATTATTGATTGATTGTTCACCCTTTGATTGAAATGATCAGTATTTCTCCTATGTTGAATGAACTGATTGTAAGTCGCTGTATTTAAAATGAACCTCATCACGTCAATCCAGTTTTTAATGTAATTATTTCTAATAATTATTTCGTTTACAGAAATTTTTATCAATTTATGAAAAGAAAGGTTGTTTATCGTCTACTGAATGAACGATTATGGAACAAATGGAGACCGGTCCGTTAAATATTGTCTGAGATGAAACCGGTCTGCGGAGATTAAAAAACTGGGGCCCACTGAGCTAAAGTCTTAATCCTGTCAGATGATATCAAACTGCATAGATTAAAAAAAACCAAAAAAACAAAAAATGGAAACTTATTTTTCATAAATATCAAAAGTAGAAGCCAATCAGTGAAAGTTTGCGTCCGTTATTGGTTTTTATTGATCCGTGTCGTCTTCCCACGTCGTGTGACGGCGGGAGCTGATTGGACGGGACAGTTTGAGTTGATCCGGTTTGGACTTCGTTGGGTGGTTTTCTGGTGAGACGCCTGTGGCTCGTGTGCGGCGGCGTCTCCTGTACATAATTAACAGTGAGCTCATTATCTTGTTTTTCTCTCCGTGAAGTTGACGAGCCACATGTTCCAATTCCACCATCTTGGGATTGTGGATATAATTGCCTCGTGTAAAAATCTGAATCTGATTCCTCCCCTCCATATTTGTCGCTTTACATTCCCAGCCAGGGAAAAAAAAACCAAAACTCTTCCTGTATTTCACGCACGGGACGATAAATAATAAAAACAGGTGGATGCAGAGCGCCCCCCCCCCCCCGGGTGGGATCTGAACCTCTTTAGCCGGGGCTGCGGCGCACACGGCCATCGCTCCATCAGATGGATGGAGGAGTCGCCTCCTGGAGACGCGTCCATTTTTCTAACATCTCAAAGCAAATTGAAGGAATCGTCCAGGAAGGATGGGAGAATTCTCCTCAAACACAAAGAAGCCTTAATCTGGGAGCCGGCGTGTCAGTTCAGCTGAGGAGTATCCATTACTAACACACACACACACACACACACACACACACACACACACACACACACACACACACACCTCACAGCCCAGCCACAACATGAAAAATTACCACTTAAGGGAAAAATAAACATATAAAGCTGGTGTGTGGAGCAGGAGGTGGAAGGTTGGCGTCTAATTGCTGGAGGGGAGAGAAACCATGTTAGAGTAAACAGAGTCTGATCGATGGGGGGGGGATTATATCAGAAAGAGCCTTTGGCCTTTGGCCAAGACGAGCAAACACACAGATGGAAAAACCAGCGCAGAAAAAGCTGGGGAGTTAAAAGCATTATATTTCACAGAGGGGGGGGCAGGGGAGCAGATAGTAGAACGCCAGAGATGATATGTAGACAACTATTTCACACCCCCCCCCACCCCACCACGACGGTGCATTGCCGTCAAACCTGTCGTCCGAGTTCAACGCACCGTTAGTTGGTCACAAACGCGTTTGAGGCGCGCTTAAAGGAGCCACTTAAAGGATATCTGCAAGGGGGGGGGGGCAAAGGTCGAAATGTGAGAGACGTTTCAAATATGGAGGTTTCCTTTTCCTCTTTCACCAGCTCTTGTAAATGAGTTGGGTTTAAAGCCCCCGTAAAGGTATTAAAAGTGAAAATAATAATTCATTAAACTGAAGGATGTTTGACTTGGAGCGCCTCGCTCACACTGAGAGGGATTTAAAAAAAATTTTAAAAAAAAAGCAAGTATGTGCAAAATGTAAGCTATTCTGTCTGGATATTGAATGTTTGAATGCATTTAAGCGGTTTCACTTCAATTCTGATTGGTATTAATGGCCCGTGTATTTGCTTTCACTCCTTTCCAAACAGGGTGTCGATAAGCAGGCGAAGACTTGCAGCAAAAGGACTGATTATATTTGCTAATCCCTAAAGAAATTAGGCGAGATTGATGAAAGCGTGCATATATATATACTCCTCACAAAGCCTAGGGAGTCTCTAAAAGCTGTTACCATGGTGGTATCCCATTAGAATAACAAACATTTCCCCTGGATGTTTAACATCTCTTCCCAGCGAGCGCAGCCCTCCCTGAGCCTCCTCTCGCTCTCGAGCACCTGCCATCACATTTTCCACTAATAAAATTCCAACAGCCGCTCGGAAAAAGAAAAAAAAAACAACAGAAAAAAGGCTGAAATATGAAATGCAGTTGCGAGAAAAACTTGCCAAAAAAAGGACTTTTCTTCAAACCCATAATAACTTTCCATGGGAATAGGGAGAAACTTAAAAAGAATAACACTTCCCCTTGATTTTCTACTCCTACCACTTTTTTAAGCAGGCGGTGAATTTCCTGGAGTGATAAGGGCTTAGCCAATGTAATCCTCAGAGGACCCTTCTCTGGCATGCTAGGAATCAAGAAACCTTCCCCTTTCTGAGAGAGAAAAAGCAGAAGAGAGGGAGGATGGGGGGGGGGCAGCGTCTCCCACACATGATGGGGAATTAACGTGTGAGGAAAGAGCAGCCGGACGCGCCTCAGCTGGAGATCCACAGGAATACTGATACCCCGACGCGAGGGGCTTCCCTCGCCCCAGAGCAGGGGCCACGTTCTAATTGGCCTCACCCAGGGGGGAGGAAGAGGAAGGGGAGCCCATAAATGTTCCACACAGATTGATTCATTATCAGTTTTGCCCGACAGGCTGGGGGGGGGGGACTCGTAAAAGCGCCCCGTCTTGAACTGGCGGCGTGTAAGTCGCCGTCGCCGCGGCGACCTTTCGCTTCAGATATTCAAATGAGAGGCGGGAACACGAGTCGGCGCGGGGGGGGGACTGAGTGGGATAATTTACCCTTTGTCCTGGGTAGCAGTCATGATGCTTTTGGTCGTATAAATACTCTCTAGATTACAGAACTACTGTCATTGATCAAAGCTAGTGCTTTGATCAATGACAGTAGGTCAGAGCACTAGCTTTGATCTTTGACTTATGCAAATAGGTCAGGGTGAGATTTGAATTCAGGGGTGTCGTGGGATGTTGCAGACCGTCACTGCACTGGTCCTAGTTACCACTTTTTTCCAAACGCCACCTGTGACACGGTAGTTGAACAACGCCGCGCCTCCAGCGTGTCGTCATTGTTGATGCTAACACGCTCTAGTTTTCCTACTCCGAACAGCCAGATTGTCTTTAACTAAAAAGCTGCATCATGTGACTTTCGCCACGTTTTTGTCCCACCATAAACACAAACTGAGTACCGTCGTCCTCGTCGTCCTCGCTGCTTTATCTCTTCCACCTGTTCGTCTCTCTGACACTTCCTGCTAGAGCGCCCCCTGGAGGCCGTCAGCCAGTAAAGCCCTGTAGACTAGCTGATGGAGCTGCAGGGTGTTGCATCTTAGAGTCGGGACATGACCATAACTCAAGCGTCTCGCCGTGGACCCAGTGGTCATGTGACTAAATCACTTGAACCACTGGTTTATACCCACGGTCATTCATTGGTTCCTGCAGACAATCTAAAAAACTCTCCCGGCGATAAACGAGACCAAATCATTGAACCCCCCCCCCCCGAACTAATCCGCCGGAGAAGAAGCGTCTTCACACGACTCCTCCAGATCACTGGCAGCCGTTTAAGAGCCGTGAGAAACGCAGCTGAGCGTCTCGGCTGCGCGCTGGGTGGTGGTGGTGGTGGTGGTGGTGGTGGGGGGGGGGCACATGTGGTTGACACATTTGCATCTTCAAAGGTGCACGCAGACAAACTCAATATGTGTGAGAACGTCTGGGCGGCATGTGGAAAACCCCCGCTCCTTTTCCTCTGAAGAGGTTTCCTCCACCACCACCACCACCACCACCCCCCACCATCACCACCAACCCCCTCCTTTAAAGACGACATTTTGAAGTCCTTTATCTGTCAGGCGGTTCCTTCAGCTGCGACTTGTAAACAACTTGCTTGGACTTGGATGCGCAGAGAAACGGTTGCAGCTCCGTCTGCGCTGCATCGAGGCCGCAGGAAGCTGCAAATCAGGCTCCGCTAGCAGCCACAGACATGACAGGAACAGCGCGGCGCGTTAGCGCGGCGCGTTAGCGCGGCGCGTTACCCCGGCTCCAACACTCATTCACTCAGTGTCTGTTCCAATGAGCGTGAACAATGCGAGCCGAGGGAGCTTTTTCTGCTTCAGAGCGGGAGGCTGCTCCTCTGAATTGGGGGGGTAAATTACAAAAGAGGCCTGTGCAAATGAGACCTGATGGCTTCATAATGCGTGTGAAGTGTCAGCGTCTCCAGGAACCCCTCCCCGGGCTACGCTCAACGGATCGACGCCTTCCACTTCCAATTATTCCCGCCTGCAATCACGGCCTTGTAAAACAATCGTTGTGGCGCGGCGGCGGCGGCGCGGGATTAGGATTGACGGGGTTCCTGTTTAAGCTGCATGAGGCGGCTAATCTATATCTGAGAGGAACAAGAGTGTAAAATCTGCTTTTCCATTTCTTTCTTTTTTTTTTTGAAGGAGGTCCTAGTTGGGGGGGGTTGTGTGTTTTTTAATCCGGGGTGGGGGGTGAACAGCTGCGGTTCAAGAGGAACCCGACCGCGAACCCGTTTCCTCCTGGTAGTCATTTGGTGATGCGTTCAAGCGCCGTCAGAGCTCCAGGAGATTACAGCTCCGACACGACTTAGACTCAAAACCCAAAGAGGAGCTGGGGGGGGGGGGTTGGAAAAGATGCGACCGGGACGTCCAGATCCGACAAGTCCAAGAGTAAAAGAAGCAACAAAATGACCCCCCAGGGAGAAAGAAGGACTTCCTGTGGACATTAAACGGCTCCACATCCTTCATTAAGTCGTGTTTGTTTGCCAACATGCGTGAGTCATCCGTCGGATGTCTGGTCGGACCAACGCCGCGCCCGATCTGATACGACACGCGTGTCAAACGCCCTGATGCTTTAAACGGAGGGGGCGGGGCCTGGAGGAGCCAATCGGCGGAGCTATATATATATATATCTGTGGATCCATCATCTATGGCTCCCGTCTGATGGGAAGTGAAGGCGGCGAGCGTTTCCCCGTCCTGCCCCTCTGATTGGTGGAGATATAAATAGCTCCATTTCCACGCCAGTGCAGGGGGGGCGTCGTTCGGACGGGGCGGCGGCCTCCCCAGGGGCTATTCCTCCTCATTGGGACCCATTACCACCCCGCTGTCACCGTCAGTCTGTCCCCTCACCCATCACGGGCCCCTGGAGCCCCCCTGGAGCGGCCCCTGGAGCCCCCCTGGAGCGGCCCCTGGAGCGGGGCACAAACGGCAGATTGCAGCGTCCAGCGCCTCTAATCCAATCCGTCCGTCCCCCGCGTCCGTGCACGCATACGACCGGAGGTCACCACGTCCGTGCACGCATACGACCGGAGGTCACCAGCGTCCGTGCACGCATACGACCGGAGGTCACCACATCCGTGCACGCATACGACCGGAGGTCACCAGCGTCCGTGCACGCATACGACCGGAGGTCACCGGGGTCGTGAAACGTTTCCGTCGTCCACGGCGAGACAAGAGCAGCTCCAGCCAATCAGAAGCCGGGGTTTGCGTCTGTAATTGTGGCTTCATCAGCTCATTCAGAAACAAGGAGGCGTGGCTGAGAGGAGCAGGCAGGACCCTCACTAGAGCGCCAGGGGGGAGCACTCAGTCCCTGGGGGGGGGGGGGCAGGAAGCAGCTGTGATTGATAAGGTTACCGTCCTGTCAGCTAAAAAAACACCTGAGGGAGCAGAAAGACGAGAGGAGCCGTCGACGGGGGCCCTGATGGCCACTTGTCTGCCCCTCAGTGCTGGACCCCCCCCCACCAACACCACGGCCCGTCTTATTGAGGATGTGACAGATTTATTATTAGAGTTCTTTAACCTCTTTATCAGCAAATCGTGTTTGGGGTTGAAGGAGATCCTCACAGCGAGGCTGAACCCGTCCTGCTGACCCACCGACAGACATCCAACGGGAATGTTTACAACGATTATGACTAGATTTTATATAAATATACATATAAACAAGTTACTGTTGTAATGGTTTAAATGGGGCCTTCAGGGGATGTTTGAGGAATCGGAGAAAAGACTTTCCAACTTATCTTTGTTTTCCTCTTCCTTTGCTCCCTTAATGCAAAAATTGGGATCAATAAATAATTATAATCTGATCTGATATAAAGAGATTAAATGAAAGCATCTGAGATATAACAGAAAAAGGGGATTTATATTAAGTTGATTTTAGAATCTTTATTCTGTAAAAAGTAGATTTAAAATCATTTCACTCAAACTTTATTTAACCTGTTTTTGTGCTGCTTGGAGAAAAGTTGCTTATTTAATTATAATAATATTAATAATAAAATGTTAATATTATTATTAATAATAATGATGATAATAATAATAAGATGATATTATTATTATATTCTCAATCTACCTGTAATATTTTTAACATTCCTTACGACCAAAGCTGGACAAGCTGGCTTCCCACCCCCAGAGCCGGGACCGTCCTGTGAACCCGTACCCGACCTGCTGGGGGTCACGGCCCGCCGGAGGTCCAGTGAAGGCATCAGCGGTGCCTTCAGGGACGAGCCGGTTATTAAGTACTGGAGGTGGATGATGCAGTGACAGCGTCTAACAGCTGCAGAGGAAAAAACAAGCCGACGCCAGATCAATAGAGTTTGATCCACCGGAATGCAAATCATGTGTGCTCCTGGGGGGGGGGGGGGGGGGCGGCGCTCCATCCCTCCTCCTGGCTCCGCTCAGTGTCATCATTAGCTTTTAGAGTGTCACATCCGCTCGATAAAGCGCATTATTTCCAAAAGGATAAGCGCTGCATTAATCCTTTGTGCTGCTTTCAGCAGGATGGGGGCTGATATTAATGCTGGGGGTGTCGGGAGCGAGATGTCTGATCCCGATAAGCCAGGATGTACAGTCAGCGCCGCAGATGGCCATCTGCCCCGGACCGCCACCCCTAATGGGCGCAGGAACAGGATGTGTTTTCTAGAAGGTGCGCTTCCTCCCCCGAATGTCGCCTTCAAAGAAAAACGATAATTTTCAACGGGGGCTTTCTGAGCGGAGAAGATAAGCCAGAGGAGCGGTGGGGGGGGGGCAAAATAAAAATGATGCTGGCCTCCGATGGAGAGACGTCTTCCTGGTATCGTCCTCTTTACCGCTGACACCCAGAACACACACTTTATCAATTATACATGAAGCCAGGATCCATCTTGTGCTGGCAGCTTGTTTGGATCTGGCCCCTCTCACTGGTGAAATGTGTCTGGGAGCCCCCCCCCCCATCCCATCCCTCCTGTCGCCTGCCCCCCCCCCCCCCCCTCTCCGCCTGTCCTTAAATCAATCCCTTTTTAGGCCCAAATTTATTTTTCCTGTAACAAATCTGTCTTGGCAAATGATGTCACATAAGCAGTGCGGATGACAGCCTGATGTCTGTGCTGGGGGGGGACTGGGAACATCAACCTTGCTCTAGTAGACCCCCCCTCCCCCCCACATATACACCCTCCCAAGGTGAGTAATCCCGCTGAGGAGCGTGTGGATGGCAGCCAGCGTCCGACACACACCCCCAGTCTGTTGCTCCAGATAAACAAACCAATTGGGGGGGGGGGGGGCATGTTATTCCTCCATCGGTGGGATGGAAAATAATCAATGCATTCTTATTTTCACATGGGGGGGGGGGCGAAACAGTCCTGAGCAGAATAAAACCCAGAGTGGGAGTAATCATTAGAAATAATAAATGATGGGAATAAACGAGTCGGGGGGGGGTCATCAGAGGTCCCCCCCCCGCTCCCAGGGCTGCGTGCCCTTCTTGTGTGGATGAGTCAGCTTACATCTTCTGACAATTGCGAGCCGAGGGCTTTTGTCAAAAGGAACCACAGTTATTGTTTTGATTGGTCCCCCCCCCCCAACCCCCAACCCCCAACCCCCCCTCCACAAAATGCTTTGGAATGGGATGGAAACGAGGCACGCAAACATCCCAACATCAAACGGGAACATGTCTGCTTTTTATTTGGCGGAGGGCAATCGTTTGGCACTTTGGCGCCCTATCAGGACTCCAGTGGGGGGGGGGGTGGAACGGGGGAGGGGGGGGCCTGGCGGCCAGCAGGAGCATCAGACGAATGGGCTGGCGGCGCGTGACATTCAAACCGGCCAATAACGGAGGACGTGGCGATCAGAGCGCGACCGGAGGACTTCTCACAGTCAGGGAGGGGGGGCGGGGACGTGCAGCTGTTGCCCCCCCCCCACCCCCCCACCCCCCATCCACCCTTCCTAACCAGAGTTTAGATGCCAATCAAAGGAGGGGGGAAAAAATGGCGGCTAACAACACCACACATGAAAAATAAATCACAGCCAGCTTGTTAGCATAGCGAGGAGCGATGGAGGGAGGAAGGGGGGGTGAGGAAGGCGAGGTGGGGGGGTGAGGAGGGGGGGGGGGGGACTGGGTTAAGAGATTTAATGTGCTGCTGAAAATCTGACACTTGCCAGAGGTCCAAATGTTCCGGCAGAGCAGCGGCAGCCCCCAGCTTAGCCTCCATGAAGCCTCCAAAGCTGCTTACAATATACACTTGAGAGACAATAGATAAGGTCAGGGGGGGGGCGACGGGGGGCGGGGCCATGCATGAAAAATAAACACCGCATGTGTGGACCCCCACCCGGTCGGAAGCCGTCAAGCCGCCGCTGACGGCTCCAGATGCTTCCAAACCGTCCATCACGTCCCAAACACAGATTAGGATCCAGAATATCCAGATTAGGGAGTGAACCCAGATATGAAGTCTTCCCTTCTTTCATCCCTCCAGGAAGCTGCATCCCAACCAGGTTGGTGGGGGTTTTGTTGGTTTTTTCTTTAGGGGGCAACCTGGAAAAGCATGACTGATCTCCTCCGGGGGGGACGTGATGAACACAGACCGTCTGGGTTTCATCTGCGCCGCACAGAAAAGGAAACGTCAACGCGTCTTTTTCATCAAATAAAGAAAGTTAAAGAATCCGTGACGAGACTGATGGGACAAAAAAAAAAAAAAAAACGTCTTCAAAAGACAATAAACGCTCCGTTCCCGTCAAGCTGGGCCAGATGAGGCTTCATATCGTAGAACAAAACAATCTGAAGGTTTGTGATTTAATTAAGCAATAATCAAATCAAGTTTAATTCACAGGATTATCCTCAGACGTGGTCGGTCTCCTTTAAGAGGACAAACGGATGCTGCCCGTTCACCATGGCCGCAGGCCAACCTGGCAGGAGGAAGATATGCACAGGCTTATTACAGACCATAAACAAATTACAATGACATAAAAGGGAAAAATAAAACCTTGCAGAAGGAAACAATTCTGTCGCTAACAGTGTCCAGCATCTGCTGCGCAGAGACGCACATCTGCGGCGGAGCTGTCACGCCGACCGGGCTTTGTGGCGGCGAGAATAATCCGGCGATATTTATTCAGTGGAGACTTTATAACATAACAGCGTCTGACACTTAGCTCCACTCACCGTCTTTTGCCCAGGAGACACACTATCCTAAAGCGTCTGCGGTTTCATCGTGTGAATCTTAATCAGATACTTAGCCGGTGGAGCAGGTTTTTTCCCTCTCCCTGGTGAGAGGATCAACACATGGCCATCAGGCACAATTCACCGCCGCAAAGTGGCTATTTATTTCCTGCTCAGCATTACTTGACAAATAATTACTCAGTCTATTCAATTAAAGCCGTGCAACTCCCACAAACGCCGTCCCGGCGCAGCGCTGAGGCATTATTCTACCTTTTACAACTTGTTCTCATGAATTAAACAAGGCAGTCACCGACGGCAACATCCCGCGACACCCCAGAATTCAACATTTTACCCTGACCTACTTTCACAACGGTCGCAGCGATGAATTCTACATCGTACTATCCACTGTGACATTAACCTAGTTTTCCAAAGGTGAAGGTCACCTGCTCTTTGTTTTGTGATTATATCTCATCAGGTTTCAGAGATGTGGACCTATAAGGTATAGAAGAGAAAATTTGACCTTGACCTAGTTTTCTCAAGGTCATCACCTCATGTGCTCTTTGTCTCGTCTTTCTGTCTTTCGGTTGTGGAGACATTTGGTGGACGAGCACACAAACATTACGACCCATCGCCGCTTTGAAGCGAGGTGTAAAAACAGACTTCTCTGGGATCCGACGGCGAACAACAGGAAGTGTTTCATCCCAGCGCCGACGCGGCCGACTCAGGTGGAGCCGGTAAGCGGGGGTGAAAGGTCGCGGTGGTTTCCCTGCTGGAGAAGAACAACTGCTTTTACAAGGTAACGTGGGTGTACGAGGAGAAAGTCACTGCGTGCTGGCAGAGAGAGACGGACTCCAGCCTGGACGCCTGCCAGAGTCCAAAAAATGTGCCCCCGTCCCCCTCCAAGAGGCAATTACTCAAGATTCACAGGATTAAAGCATCTTTTTTTGTTGTTGTTGGTCCTTCGAATTAGGATGCTGCAGTCCTGAAATAAAAACCTGGCAGGAGCGCTGCCAACTTTTAACTATTTCCACACGGAAAATAAGAAATAAGAATAAGACAGGCAAACGGATTCGGTGCGGTGAGAAGCGCTGCTCCGTCACGACGGAACGAGCTGAACCCTGACATCCAGGAAACTTCCTCCAAACTGTCAGACGGAGAAGTTTTCAGCGCCTCTGCTGCTGATAATCAAACACATGAGGGAATAAAATACCAGAATGATTCCCCCCCAGCTGTGCAGCAGCTTAATTCTACTTTAAAGTAGTGCTTTAACCGAGTGCTGCTAGCCAGGATGCTAACATAAATAAATAGTTGAATTTGTAACGCGGTGAGAACAGAGCGCTCCTTCCAGCCAATGGGAGAGGAGAGAACCGTAAACACCCCAAATGAATCCACAGACTGACTCGCCAGCCAGCACCGTTTGGCCCCCGCCGACCCTAATTTGCCTCGCCCCGCCCACTCGGCCCCCCAGTGGAGCCGTGCGATCCCGCAACAGGGCCGGGGGGCCAGCCCATACGTCCCACCGGCAACGGGACGACCCCCCCACCCCCCGCCGAGAGCCAATCACGACGCTCGCGCTCCTGACAGCTCATTACCACTCAATTAGGCAGGTGCAGCTCGGCGCACACGCCCCCACCCCCAAACGGGCCCCGCCCTCCCACACGCGTGTTTAGCATTCAAGAGAATGACATGGTGACAGCAAACACTGAACGCCGCGCCCTCATCGCCTGATTGCCTCCAGATTTAAATCCTATAATTGGCGCCGGCGGCGGGAGAGTCAGAAAAATGAGCCAATGAACAGTCGGCTTTAACTGACCAGAGATCAGTTCATGTTCGTCAGAGGCTCAAAACCACATCTGATTGGACCACATCACACGGCGGCGAAATCGGCCTTATAATAAGAAGAGGTGTCGCCGGATGTGACCCCCCCCCCCCCCTCATAGGCAGGTGCAGGGGGCAGACGAACGCCAGCGACAATCCCATCTCCATGGAGGCAGGACAGCAGCGTGAGGAAACGGTTGGTCCCTGGAGAACAGACTGATCAGGATGGAACCGTCGACAAATCCATTTCATCAGGAGCCAGAAGTCACACTTGGCGTGTAAACGCGGGGGGGGGGGGTTACATTTCATCGGCAACCAAGACTGTAACTGATCGCCTGCAGACAAAGGGGGAGCCTGCCAGCTCTTTTCCTCCCCCCCACCCCCCCCCCCCGCCCTCCCTCCCTGCGTTTTGCCTCGTGATCCCTCCCTGATTATGAGGAAGGACGGGGGCAGAGTGGTGCAGTACAGACCGGGGGGGGGGGGGTAGGGAAGAATACAGGAGATGAAGAGCAGGAAGAGAAGCAGCTGAAGGTCAGCGTGAGGACAGCGCGGTCCTGTCTGGGGGGGGGGGGGGCGGAGTCACCTCGGCGCTGATCGTCGCCCCCCCCCCTGGCGGTGGAGGAGGTGTCAGGTAGCAGCGCGGGTGGAAAACCTCTGCCTTTGGCTTGTTGGCTGCAAATTGCAGGGGCTGGTGTGTGTGTGTGTGTGTGTGTGTGTGTGTGTGTGTGTGTGTGTGTGTGTGTGTGTGTGTGTGTGTGTGTGTGTGTGTGTGTGTGTGTTAGTTATTCTGCGGCGGCTGAAGCTGAGCTCCCCCTGCAGGCGGGGCAGGAACACGACCACCAATTACACCCGCCTGCAGCGACACGCCTTTAAGGTGGCGCTCTGTGGGCGTGGCTAACCTGAACGGGTGTAAACCAACCACCTGTGATGGGGGTTGTGACATCACGGCGCTGCACCTCGGCGGGCGGGGCGGGTGGAGGCGGAGTCAGGCGTCTCCTCCGACTACCCTGGGGTGGTTCTGCGCCCGGTCACCAACGGGACCCGCCTCCATCGTCTTCGTCTTCGCCCCTCGGCTTCATCTTCGTCGCTTCTGTGCGTGGGATCAATTCCCGCCCCAACGGTGAAGCTGGGCGTGGCTGTTTCATTATGGGTGGGGCTAATTCAACGCGACGTCACGGACGCCGCAGCAAGCGTGGATCAGATTGCAGGGCAAAGCGCCAGTGGTATGCTGCAAAATGTGTGTGTGTGTGTGTGTGTGTGTGTGTGTGTGTGTGTGTGTGTGTGTGTGTGTGTGTGTTTGACAGGCTGGAGTGGGGAGGGAGGGGGGGCAAAGGCGACGGCAAAAGGAGGGAAGAAGAGGAGGACGGGGGGGTGTCCACGGAGGGCCAAGGGGGATGGGGATGGAAGGAAAGCAGGAGTGAAGGGAAGGAGGGGGGGGGGGGGCTAACTGGGCCAGCATGCCCCCCCCCCCCCACCAACACCACCCAATTACAGTCACTCATCTCCCCGTCGCACCAAACATCAGCCTCCATTTGTGGTGTTTTAAGATTGTTGGAGGGAGAAACAGAAACGGGAGCGATCCTCGCCGTTCCGCCCCCCTCCCCTACTCCCCCCCCACACCACTGCCCCCCCACGCCTTTGTTGTCGCTCTTTGTGCGGTGATTTGCCTCAGGACCCACATTTCCTAGCAACAGCCTGCCACCAAACATTTGGCAGGAGTTCAACATTCTCTGTCTTTGTGAGGGGGGGGGGGGGCGCTGCTCCGCGCGGCCATCGGCCGCCGCCGCCACCGGACGGCCCCGCCCACCCGCTAGAGCCCCCTGATAAGTCTGTTCTCAGCCAATCACGTCGCAGACACCTTGAGAGCCTCGACCAGGAATCATCGTACATCACCTCCTGAACACACACACACACACACACACACACACACACACACACACACACACACACACACACACACAGACACACACACACACACACACACACACACACACACAGACACACAGACACACACAGACACACACAGACACACACACACACACACACACACACACACACACACACACACACAGACACACACAGACACACAGACACACACACACACACACACAGACACACACACACACACACACAGACACACACACACACACACAGACACACACACACACACACAGACACACACACACACACACACACATTACATTTGCAGATCGGGGTGCATTCACCAAACGTAGTGGGGGGGGGGTCGTGTAATGAAAATCAACAACGGCGTTCATCCAGAGGTTGGTTCGGTTAACACGGGAGAGAAGATGGGGGGGGGCGAATTGGACTCTAATAACCTGAACCCCCCCCCCCACCGTTTGGACAAAGAGGCCCTGGAGGGACGCTGGAGACGACGTTTGAGATTCCGAGCACTGACAAACACCCATTTGTGGCCCTTCTATCCCCCCACCCCCTCAAATCCCACGGAAAGCGCCCCCCCCCCAGAGTGGGACCGTCGGATGTGGGCAAAGCCCAACTGCCAATTTGCAGAGGATGTGCCGTGTTTGCTAATTTGAAGCAGAGGCTAAAAATGAGACCACACAAACTGACTGATGTGTGTGTGTGTGTGTGTGTGTGTGTGTGTGTGTGTGTGTGTGTGTGTGTGTGTGTGTGTTTTAACTGGACAGCTACCGATGGATGCTCCTGTCGTTTTACCCGTCTTTACGAACGTCCCCCCCCGGAGGACAGCGTCCAGCTTTACGCCGCTGATGCAGCGTAGAGACGTGGAATGCGGCCCGTTCGTCTCGAAAAACGTCCCTCTGCCAGAATTCAACATAACCCCCCCCCCCCAAAAAAAACCGGTGAAACACAAGCGTGGAAGTGAAGACATTACCTCAGCCGACACACACACACACACACACACACACATCTGTCCTCCTCCATCTGTGTGTGTGTTTAGTCTGGGCGGGGCGGGGCAGAGTGAACTTGAATAATCGATTTCCACGCTCTGGCAGCACCTGTTGGCTCGTCTCCACGTTCAGGGGGAGGGATGAAGGCGTCACGCGTAGAAGAATCTCACAAAGACCAGAGCAAGACGGAGAGAGCGGGGGCGCTTTGTCTCCCGTCGGTAACGCAGCTCATTTCCCCCCACAAAGGATGAATGGAGATATTGACAATGCAGACGGCGTTTCCTGAATAAAGCCTCTTAACATTTGGTCCTCCTCTGGCAGGAACCGGCGCTCTGAGCGGAGTGTCTCACTTACCGCGATGTAATAGACCTTGGCTTTCTCCACCAGCTCCCAGTTGCCGTCCAGATCCAGGTGTTTTTCCTTTTTGTAGCATTCCGCCGCCGCCAGGTTAGCAACCAGGGACCTGCAGGAGACAGACGCCGTAAATCTCCAGCCTTACTTTATCATCCATCTTAATTTTGCCTCAGAAACATCCCCAAAAATCTCTTCCTTTTGTTCTGTGACAACTTAAATTGCTTTCTTAGAAAAAACCAGCACCAAAACGTGATCACACTAAAGCAGAGGGACGTTGAAGGCCAGCTAGACGTCACTCATACGGTTA